>NW_006494608.1:7695483-7718907 GCF_000325575.1 Pteropus alecto | reverse complement strand
GCTGACATTATCAAGCACCCAAGAAGGAAAATCTTTTACAGAAATTCCCTTGTACTTTCTCTAATATCTCACTGGCCCAAACTGGATAATGAGTTCTTGTCTCAATCAATCACTAGTGGGAAGTTAGGGGGGAGTGATTGCTGTAATTGGCTCAGCATAACTGTGATTTCTTCAAATTGAGCATTCACAAGTAGAAGGCAGTGTGCTGTGTGAGCAACCAATACTATTCTACCATAAAGGAGAGCTAGACAAGGTAGCTGAGGGTTCAAAGCCAAGGGAACAGAAGAGCAAGAGGAGCACAATATGAAAAGTTGTTTTAATTAAATCTAAGCACTACAACAATACATGCTTCTCAAACCAGAGTATGCACAGCCCCAGTTCTGTGCAGGGAGGATGTAAAACAAAAATACCCGATACATATTTCTGAAGCATCAAGTTTTTTTACAAGATTTGGAAGAACCAAGTACTTAATAAGAACCAATCTCTTCTACAAACACAAACATGGAAAAAAAGAAGAGCGGGGGAGGGGAGAAGGGCTCAGGAAAAACAGTCCAGTCTCTGAAGTTTCACCCAGGTGGGGGCTGAGTGGTGGGCCTGCAGCTAGGGTGGCCTCTCCTCTTGTCTCCCAGGGGGCTTCAGGCTTTCTCCAGCTCACCAGATATTTTCAGTATGATACTTCTGAATGCCACGGTGATGCCAAGTACCCTCCTGATGTGAATCCCATACAGAGAACGCCATGACAGTTTGCACAACTCCATCGTCTGCTGGACCAAGTACTCTTGCCCTGAAGTTCTTGTACTGCTGCCACCTGCAGTTGTTTGCATCCAGCCTCTGGTGGCTCTCTCCCACCACATGGCCAGGTTGTCTAGAGCTCAACATCTTTGAGTTCACCATTTAAAATGCAGGGAGCCCGGCTTAACCTTCCTGGAGTCTTTGGTTGTTGTCCTTCTTTGGCATGAGCTCCAACTGGTTCCGTTTGACATAATCCTTCTTGGATGGCCTAAAGCAGAGTTTTCTCAAAATAGTCCAAGAACCTCTTAACCACCTCTTGCCAGCCCTGGCTGATTCCTTTTGGAGTTTCACTACTGCTACTGGTGGTGCTGTGGGTAGAGGGGGAGTCTCCAGGGCCACCCTGGGATGCTAGGCTAGGGGTGGTGGTCCTCTACTCCAGGCTGGCTAGGGGAACTGGCAGGCTCTTTGCCTTTCTGTTCTGACTCTTGGTCCTCAGGCTGCTGATTTGCCTAGCAGAATCTGGAGAACTATGGCTGAACCTCCTGAGTTGGGGAGGGACTATGGCTGTTGAGGTCAGGAAAACGGAAGGGATTTCCTACCATAATGTGGGACTCCACTTCAGGTATCTTGGCCACCACCCTGTTGTACCTCTTGATTTTTAATGCATCCTGGATCTGGTCCCACTCAAACCCTGGGTTCATCACCTTCTTTGTCACCCAAGGGTCCATGTAGTCACAGGGAGGCTCATTGTAAGGTCTGAATTCATCTTCCTGGCCCACGCTTAGCCACGGTTCCCACATGATTTATTTTAAAATTCTCTGTCTCTGGGGTCGAGGGTCATCAATTTCTTTGATAACTTTTTCAACTCGAAAGATATGAAAAACGGCACGTGGTTATTTCTACTGCTGTAGCTTCCAGAAGCTCTTTCTCACAAAGGCAGGGTCCCAGTGACCATCTTATATAAAAGTACATCTAGGCTCCATGTATCTATCACAAGGCCATCATATTTTTGGCCAAGTAAGACTTCTGGGGTGGCATAAGAAGGACTGCCACAGAATGTGCTCAAACTTATTACTGCTAAATTGAGTGCTGAATCCAAAGTCTGCAATTTTGATGTTCATTTGAGCATAAAGAGCATGTTCTATGGCTTCAGGTCCCTGTGGACAATGCCCCTCTGGTGGCAGTACTGCACAGTGGATACCAACTGCCCAAAAGTGCCTCGGGCCTCATTGTTGGTCATGAGGCTATGGTCTTGCAGATAATCAAACACATCCCCTCCACTAAGGTGTTCCATAAGGAGAAATAATGTTTTGCTGGTGTCAGTCACCAATAATTTGACTATATTTGGCTGATTCAAGACCTTCGTGCAGTGAACTTCCTGCAGTGGAAGTCTCTTGAGGTTGGAGGAGCCCGGCTGATTTGTGGTTTTGACAGCTACTTCTGTCCTAGTCAGAACATGCCAACCCCCCTCACTTTCATGAAGCTGCCCTGGCCAATGATGTTCAGGAGCTTGTAATGGCCAATATGGGGCTCCTGATCAGCAGAGATGGCTGCAAGTTCATGTGACAGGGTGACTTGCTTACTACACTAACTGACAATACTAACCATGTTAACTATGCTTACTAACTATGCTAATAAACATAATAACTATACTAATTATGCTAAATAAATATACTAAGTATACCAACAACACTAACTACACCAACTGTACTAGCAATGCTAACTAAAAATACTAGGTAATATATTTAAAGAAAAAATGAGAAACACAAAGAAAATAATGAAAAAATAAAGAAAAAAGAAAAATATTGAGAAAATTAAAAGAAAAGAATGAGGAAAAAGAGAACAAAAGAAAAATAAGAAAAAAGAAAAAGAAAACAAAAGTAAAAAAAAATGAGGAAAAAAGAGAAAACAAGCTAAGAGGCCCAAGTCTGACAGGTCACCACAAATCAGCTTTCTGGGCTATAAAAACAAAAACCTCAGCCCATTCAGGGCCTTGTGTAGTTTTTGTAATTCCATCACAATGATGCTTTATGAAGTTAGAGCACGAAATGGACAAATCATGGCTGAGGGCAAACAACAGTAGTTTTCTTAGTTTTTGGTCTCAAGACCCCTTTATCTGAAAAACAAAAAAAGGACTCCAAAGAGCTTTTTGTTTATGTGGGATATTAAAATTTGATATTTACTTATTAGAAATTAAAAAGAAGGAAATACTAATACATGCCACAACATGGAAACATTATGTTACATTAATGTTGAACCAGTCACAAGGGCCAAATATTAGATGTCTAAAATAAGAATAGCTACAGAGACATAGAGCTGGTGAAGCAGGAAAGGGAAAATTGGAAATAGCTGCTAATTGATATGAAGTTTATTTTTTTTTCTTTATGATAGTGAAAATGTTCTAAAATTGATCATGATGGTGATTGCAGAGTTCAGTTTATATACTAAAACCACCGAATTGTGTACTTTAAATGGGTGAACTGTATTACATGTGAATTATATCTTAATAAAGCTGTTTATAAAATGAAAGAAATTGCTGCTGTTTGTATAGAATAAATTTCTTAAAAATCAGATCTGAACACATTTTTCTTTATAGAATCTCAAGCCACTAGTATTTCACTGTCAAGGAGGCTGAAAGTGAAATACTAGTAAATACTACACTAGAATGCTGGAGAAAGCTTTTTAAAAAGGGTAAATTAAACAATATAATTGAAAATGACCTCTCTCTGATTTCACAAAATATTTCTATTCTCAGCAGCAAGATTTTTCTTTCTCAATTTTCTTATTTATGTTTTGTAATGTATAAGAAATCAGAAGAAAAGAGAGAAAGGAGAGTGGAAATGCTATTCCATTATGGCTTGGGGCAAAGAAAATGAATTTTAGCATTACACAGACCTGTGTTCAAATCCTGACTCAGCTCATTGTAGGACAACAAATTACAATGTTACTTAGCTAATTGCAGGGCTACCACTGAGGAAAACTGGTGAAATCTCTTTTCTCGTACGTAGTCCAGGTATAACTGGGTATTTGTTTCTTCGGCTAGCTATTATCCATTGACCCTTCTTTTGATACCAGTATCTAGAAATTTCTTTCAGGGAAGTATCTTTCTCAATTCCTGTACTTTTGGTGTATTTAAATTCATTCCTAGTTTTCCATATATGTGCCTCTAGCCTGGCTGATCAGCACATTCTACAGTTCAGGGATGGAGACAAATCAAATTTAGCCAATGGGATTAAGTTTAAAACCTTTGTTTAAATTGTTGAAATGGAGTTATCTTAGTTGGATTGAATATGACAGGGTAAATGTCTGGAGCTACTCAACCTCTTTGCCTGAGAGTGTGGCCTGCATGGTGATGATACAGGTGCAGAGGGCCTCAGCCTTGGGCACATCATATATGGCCCTCATTAAAAGCACATTCTCATCAGCCCTGGACTTTTTAGTTATATAAGTTGATACATTTGCTTTTAAGCTTAAACAAATATAAATTGGTTTTTCAATTACCTATATCTAAATGAATCCTAAAAGTAACATTACCTCTGTTCTAGTTACTATGGCTGTGTAACAAACAACCCCTAAACTTCATGCTTTAGAACAAGAACATTTCATGGTTTAATACAAGAAAACATTTATTTTGCCACAGCCAGGGCAAGAATTGGAGGGGGTAGCTTATTTCTGCTGTGTTCAATGCTTGCTTTGGGCTGTGTTTGCTGTTATGAGCATGGAAGAAGTAGAGGAAGATGGTTTGAAGAGAGGGAAAAAGAAAGAATTGGAGATGAGATGGAAAGCTATTGACAGCATTCCAGTCCCTGGCTTTACCTAGTGTTGCCCTTGCTTTCCATGAACCACCAATCTTCTTTCGGTATTTGCTGTTTTTAGTTAGTTTTCTGTTACTTGCAACCAGAGTCTAATAAACACAGAGGGGTGTGACAGCAACTACCTGCTCTGTGATCTACTCGGTGAGGCTCTGAGGTCTAGCAACATTCCCTACAGCATTTTATCTTCTCTGCCAGTTAGAAGCTTATACTCTTAAAAACTTAATCTCGCATCATGTTTCTAACAGCAATTCTTAATTGAAATGATTTTTCTTTCATAAATGTTGAATTGTAGTGGACTATCATTGACACTTATGTCAATATTTTTGAGGTTTTTATTAAGTATTTTCCCTTCTCTTATTCAAGCAAACCTACATCAATATTCAGAGAAAACTACAATTTCCTGACTCTTCTTGTGTATGCAAAAACCTGAGCCCATAAAGGAGGTGATGCTAAGTGCTTTTAGGTAATTCATCAAAGCAAAGTGTGAACTCCCTCCCCACAGTATCCAGGAACAGAGGAAACTTTATTTACCATGCAGAGCTCCTGGGAGGTGACAAGATCCCAGAAAAAAATGTGGAAGTGGTATGTATGGGCAGATAGGTAGCCACAGACAGCTTTGCTGAGATTTGCATGCTCCAGGGAGGCAAGGAAGCAGCAGAAAGATGCCCATGACCCTATTCACATCATGGAAGTCAGACAGTAGAGGGCTGGACTGAAAATGGATAGGAATCAGGCATTACAGCTCCGACCTGGGAGAATGTCGCCCAAGAATGTACCTATAGATGTCTCAGTGGACACTAGTAGAGACAGAGAACTGGAAGACAAGATGCCACCACCTCCATCACCCGACCTGATGCCCTAGCTTCAGTGGAGCCTCCTGGAATGTAAGACTAGATTAATAAGAATAAGTTTCCATCATCCTAGCAGAATGTAAGCCAGACAAAGAAATTAAGTGAATGATAAAAAAATAAAGCTATATTTTGTACTCACTTGAATTTCTGGACTGAGATTCATACATGGATATCTGTTATTATATTATGCTTTATTTTATATTTAGGATAAATAATGTATTTCCAAACACAAGTATAGTCAATTAAAATCTGTAATGATAATCTAAGAAATTGTTCTGTTCATAATAACTCTTGAACACTCTATTGTGTCAAGCATTGTGCTAAGGATTTTAAATTCACTATTATATTCAATATTATAACTTAAAATGGTAGAAATTCTATCATCAGTATTTTATAGATAAGAAAAGGAAGTCATTGAGAGGATAAAAAACTTACCAACTTAGGCATTATAAAGGATTTCATTCTATTTATGGTGATTGCTTCTTTAAAGGGACTATTTAAATGGGATGGATAGCTATGCCAGCATAAGAGTTCTCTAGGGATTCCAAGGTAACTACAGTGTATAAAGCCAAGATTATCATTAAGTAGCTCAAAAAGTAAATTGTTCATTAGCATAGAAAGTTACTCATTGAGGGCCAATTTGAACCAGAAACTGTGCCAGGAACTTGGGTTAACAATATCATTCTCTCCTTCAAACAAACTTGTCTATGTTGGAGTTGTTCAAAGGTTTGTAAAGAGATGATCTAGATTTAATTTCTCAAGCACACTAGCCATTAAATCAGAAAACCAGTTTTAAGAAATTGAAAGCCAAAAATCAGTTCAGCCTCAGACAAGCAGGGCACCACTATCTTACTTCTACTGGTGACACAATCAAGTGCCTGAGTGATCAAGGAGAGCAATGGAGGATAATTATCTTGTCTTTTAATGCAGTACTCTTCACACTACCATACTGTCCCTCATTTCCTCCAGAAGAGAATTATTTCTTTTATGAAAAACTCTCAAGAGTGTTCCTATTACATGAGGAGACAAAAAGCAGAGAATGGAGATTTTTTACTACTTTATACAGATATTTTGTTAAATCACCACAATTAATTAATCAGGGTTCTCCAGAGAAACAGAACCAATAGGAATATATCTATATCTATATCATCTATATCTATATCTATGTCTATGTCTATGTCTATGCCTATATCTGTATCTATATCTATATCTATATATTATTTATGAAGAAATCTATTTTAAAAAATTGGCTCATGTAATTGTGGGAGTTGGCAAATCTGAAATCTATAGAGCAGATTACAGTAGAGAAATTCAGGTTGATGAAGTTTCGAGTTCAAAACACACAAGGCAGGCTATGCATGCAGGAAACCCATGCAGGGTTTCTAATCTGGAGGCCAAAACCCTTCTTCTTCTGGAAACCTCAGTATTTGCTCTTCCGGTCTTCAACTGAACGGATGAAGCCCATCCACATTATGGGAGAGTAATCTGCTGTACTCAGTCTAATGGTTTAAATGTTAATCATTTCTAAAAAATGTCTTCAAAGCAACATCTAGACTGGTGTTTGACCAGGCCAACTACAATCACTGACTCATGAAGCTGGAAAGGCTCTTCCAGTTCAGGGTTGCTCCAAACACAAAATTGGAATTTTTAGTAAATGTGCCACCAAAAAGTTTCCAGGGGCCAACATTTTTTTTTTTTGCTTCAAACAATCACAAACTCATTTATTGATTATAAAAGCCTTTCTTATGTTCAATATAGTGGGAACACTCCAAGGAGAGTCTATAATTTGCTTTGTTTTATATAATCATATAATTATTTTTTTGTGTGTGAGTGAAAGTCATCTCTTTGATTCAGTTTTTCTTGATGCAGATACATTGATTAAAATCAGTCTCTCTCTCTGTTGTTTTTTTTTTTTTTTTTTCCAGCTGAGGAAACTAAAACACAGAGAGGTGATGGGCCTCTGGTTACAGAGAGTTGGTAACAATTACAGACTTAAGTTTGTTTACTACAGTTGTCTTGCCAAATTTATGTGTGTGTAAAAATGCAACCCATTTCTGAATATAAATTTTGTATCCTTCAACTTTTCTGAATTCGTTTATCAGTTCTAATAGCTTTTTGGTGGATTCTTTAGGGTTCTCTCTACATGGTATATGTCATCTGCAAATAATGACAGTTATCTTTCTTTTCCAATTTGAATACCTTTTATTTCTTTTTTTAAATCTTTATTGAAAGTAATAGACATTAGTTGCTTGCATTTACATTGTACAATTCAATGAGATTTTTAAAAATTATAGTTGGCATACAATAATGTACCAGTTTGTCGTATAACATAGTAATCAGAGATCCACATAACTTGCAAAGTGATCACCCTGCTAAATCTAGTACCCTACTTCCCCTTTACATATTTATTACAACATTATTAACCATCTACTCCATACTACACTTTACATCTCCATGTCTATTTTGCAACTGTCCATTTATATCTCTTAATCCCTTTGCCTTTTTTTGTCCCCTACAAGCCTTCTCCCATCTTAAAGAAGGGATTCTTAAAAGAAGTCCCTCCAACATTTCCTGTATACTGGCTTGCTGTTGATAAATTCTTTTAGTTTTTTTTTTTGTCTGAGAAGTTCTTTATCTATCCTTTAACTCTAAATGACAGCTTTGCTGGATAAGGTATTCTTGGTTGTATATTCTGGGTTTCATTACGTCGAATATTTTGTGCCAACCCCTTCTGTCCTGCATAGTTTCTTTTGAGAAATCAGCTGCCAGTCTTATGAGTACTCCCTTGTAGGTAACTAACTGCTTTTTTCTTGCTGCTTTTAAGATTCTCTCTTTGTATTTAACCTTTGGCATTTTAATGATGATGTGTCTTGGTGTGGGCCTCTTTGGGTTCCTCTTTCTTGGAATTCTCTGAGCTTCCTGGGTTTTTATGTCTATTTCCTTTACCAGGTTAGGGAAGTTTTCCATCATTATTTCTTCAAATAGCTCTTCAACATCTTTTTTTTTTTTTCCAGTACCCCTGTGACATAGATATTTTTACATTTAATAGTGTCCCATGTGCTCCTTAAATTATTATTATAGTCTTGCTTTCTTTTTTCTTGCCATTCTGATTGAGTGTCCTTGTCTTCCCCATCCTCTATATCGATGTTTCATCCTCTTCTTCCTCCACTCTGTTGATTCCCTCTAATATACTCTTCATCTTAGATAATGTATTCTTCATTTCCAACTGGTTCTCTTTTATAATTTTCATTTTTTTTGTCTCTTTGTTAAAGTTCTCACTGAATTCATCTACACTTCCCCTAAGTTCATTGAGCACCTTTATAACCAATGTTTTGAACTCTGCATCTGTTAGATTGCTTGTCTTCATTATTTCTTGATCTCTGTTCTGTTCTCTCATATGATTTCTATTTCTTTGTCTTCTCATTTTGGTTGCCTTTCAGTATCTGTTTCTATGTAGTAAGCAAAACTCTTAAGTCTCCCGGTCTTATTAGTGTGGCTTTGTGTAATAGGTGTCCAGTGGCACAGTCCTGACAGGAGTTCAGCTGCAGGCCAAATTTAGCTCTAGCCTGTTCCCTTCTGGGGCCACCTGTTAAGATTCAGCAAGCAATCCACAGATGCTGTGCTTATAGTTGTCTCAAAAGGCTACACCAGAAACCAAGGGTAGCTGCCACCAGTGTGAGTCTAGGTGCTGCTCAGCAAGGGGCACCTGACTAAGTGAGGACACAGCTGGATGTGGCTTGGGTGGGGCCATGAGTTGGGGGAGGCAGGGTTTCAGGGAATACACTGGGTGAAGCAACCTCTGTCGTCCAGTTTGATGATGTCTCTGTGATGGCAGCACTGAGTCTGCTCACTGGGAGTGGGGAGGGCTTAACAGAGGAACAATGGATACCGCCGACACTTCTGTACAAACCAAATCTCCCCTTGGCCCTCACTCCGACAACTCGGCATCTCCCTGTAAGTCCCTTGTGCCCCCTGCTCAGCTGAACCGGTGCTGGTGCTCAGAGAGAGCAGGTCCTTCACGGAAAAGTCTGCTCACAGACACAGCCCCTTAAAGAGGCATCTGCAACTTCTGGCTGCCGCTTCTTTGGCCTCTGTCCCACTCAGCCGCTGGGGACCAGATAGCCTTGTGTCCTCACCCCCATCCTGCCTTCTGCCATTGTAGAGTGACTTCTTAGTTCTCTCTCTAGTTGTGTGGCTTGTTCATCTTGATCCCATGCGATTGTTCTTATTGTTTGCTCCTTGTTTCTGTTACAACTTTAATTTGGTCACCAGAGGGATGAACAGAGCCTCTATCATCTATGCCATTTTTTCCTCCCAGTTGGCTTTGTTTTGATGATGATTGTGTGGATTACCATCTGGTAGAATGCTCTTTTTTTTGCCCTGAGACCAGTTTCTCTAGTGACAGCCCCGTTGCCAGCAGGAGGTAATGGGAGGTGGGGTTGAGTGGATTAATTTTGAGGTTTGAGGCATTTGCCTCCATTTACCATACTTTGAGCATAAAGATGGTAGAAATTCCCACCTAGATGAAAAAAATTATAAGAAAAGTTATGAATCAGTAATGGCATGTCGCTCAAAGAGGAAGCTATCAGAATTAAAATTAATAGAGAAATATCTCCAAAAGATTTTCCCCAGGAGAGTAAAAGACCCTTCTTATATTGATTCTTTTTCTTTGGTTATTGCCTTGGGCAGAGGATTTAAAAGCTTAATTTTGGATTTATTATATTATCTTCCAGGAATAGACATTGCCCAATGTATGAATTTCTTAGATCTATTTTAATCTTTACATTAAAGCTTCCTGGAAACTCTTTGGTGATCTCACGTTAGATAACAACATATAACCCTGTTCATATTTTCTTCTATGACAGAAGCATCAAATATAGGTGCCAGTATCTAATTTATTATGTTATGTGCCCCAGTGCCCTCAAAAACCTGTAGATAGAACTAAGACATATACTAAAACAATGAAATTATTCCACAAAGTCAGACCAATGATATAAATGGTCTGAAATGTTTTGTGGTAGTCCTTCAAAAACTAACTTTGAAAATTAAGAGATAATTACTTATGCATCCCCCCTTTCTCTTTATAATTGTTATGTACATATAACTTGCCTCCTGTTAATTGTCCTCAAATTTTCTCTAGGGTAAAAGGGTCTATATATTTAATATCCATAGTATAAATCAGTTCTCGATATACATCTCGCCCCTGCCCTTGACCTGAGGCAGTCATGGTTTCTGAAAAATGCAGCACAACAGATATCATAGGCATATGCATTTTCTTTAAACCTGGTGTCTTAGTTTGTGTTACCTCACAGCAGAGACTGCAGCAGGGATTCTTGTGCAAGTGATTTGCTAAGGGAGTGATTCTCTGGTGAACTCTGTAAGGGAATGAGGGGAGGAGGATAACACAGAGGAGGAAGCTAAGTAAGGTGTGATTGCAGCTGAAGTCTAGCCTTAGTCTGATCACATGGGGTGCTCTAGAGCAAGAATAGCACCACAGAATTGACAGACATTAAGGCTAGGGGGCTTTTGTACTCTTGTATCTATAGGTTAATGCCTGGAGGTTGCCCTGTCAATTTTGGGTGGGGAGTACCACAGTAGTTCTCTGAAGAAGGATGCAGCAGCTGGAGAATGGTGCATTGGTCCAGTAAAGGGGATCTGAATAGGTCACCAAACACATCTATTATTTCTAGGCAGACTTATTGTCATAAATCTATACTTCTCTTCTTATTCTGCTGACCTTAGCTCAATACCTAGAAAGAACTATAACTACATCATATGTTCCACTCTCTTGACTTTAGAAAAAAGAGCCAGCTCTTGGCATTCAGCTTCCTCTTATACTCTGACTCATGTAACCCAGACATCAACTGAAGTTCCTAACTTTGAAACCCAAAATTTATCCTCACGTCTTCAACCATTTCATCTTCTTTAGTTTTATCAACTCTTTATTCCATTGGCAAGAGTTTCTACTTACTACTATGTTGGTCCTGGGAGGACTGTGTATTAGTTATCTATTGCTGTGTAATAAATTACCCTAAAACTTAGTGGCTTAAAACAACAATAAACACTTATTTTCTGATAATTTCAGTGGCCTTGGATGGATTTTTTTTTTTGCTCAGGATTTTGATATATTTTTTTATTTTGATGGATTTTCTTCATATATTGGCTGGGGATGCAATCATTGAAAGCTCGATTGGGGATGGCCTGGTCACATGGCTGGCAAGTTGGTGCTGGCTGTTGGTAGGATGCTCCATTACTCCCCATGTGGTCCTCTTCACGAGGCTGCTTGAATGTCCTCACAGCATAGTAGCTAACTTCCCCAGAAAGAGATCCAAGAGAACAAGGCAAAAGCCATAATGACTTTTATGGCCTGTCCTCAGAATTTGCACATAGATGTGTTCACAGTCCAGCTCTAATTCAGTGTGAGAGGAGACTGCATAGGGTGTGAGTAGAAAGAGGCAAGGATTACTGAGGACCATCCTTGATTATATATTCTTATAATCCCTTTCAATATTTTCCTGCCTTCCTAATCTGCCTGTTTGGCAAGAATATGGTGACTCATTACCTCTCTACCCATAACTTCTTCATTTCATAACCTTGATTTTTCTCAAGACTTGACTAGAATTATGTAGAATGTGAAACCAAAGTATATTTAATGAATTTCAGCAGTTTCTAAGCTTTCAGAGTTCTCTACAAACTTAGTAGGGGTTAGTGGACAAGCCCATACTCAATTTATCTCTAATCTGTATAATTATATACTCTTCAATTATGTCTACTTCCAGGCTTCATCTTTATAAAGCATATCTGTCTTCCTACTGCTACTCTTCTGTTCTTTTCCTGGGTCTTTAACCATATACTCTAATGCTTCACCTACTCAGCCACAAAGATTCCAAAATGAATTCTCCTTCCACCAAGGTAGCAACCCTGAGTGAGGCATGGTTGTATCTTAGTCTGAGTTATAATTACAAAATTAGGCAGCTTGGCAGGGAAAAGCTAGAACTGAACACCAGAGGCACCTGATCTCTAAAGAAACCAAGACTTTTAACCAAAAGCTACCTTCTGTGATGTAGATATCAAGGGAGAGTGATTTTTGCTTTCACAGTGACTGAATTTCATAGCCTTTTTTTTTTTTTTTCATTCTGACTGTACAAAAAGACCACACAAAGGTTATATAACTTGGGCTTTTTTTTTAAATTTTTTTTTTTATTATTTTTTTATTTTTTACATCTATGTGGGATTTGGGACATTAATGAGAATTTGGCTAAGCCTGACAACTCTGCCATCTGTGGGTCTCATTCTCTTTCCACATCTGTTTTGAGAAAAACTGTTTCACTAATATAGGAAATACTCCTAACCCTGCCAGCTTTCTTACAAAGTGCATGTCATTGATTGCTAGAGGAAATAGGAGAAAGAGTATATACTCTTTCTTTGGTTCAAAACAAATCTCAATTCAGATAGTAAATAATTTAGGCTTTGCAGGCCACATATGGTCTCTATCACATATTCTTCTTTGTTTTTGTTTGTTTACAACTCTTTAAATATGTAAAAACCAGTCTTTAGCTCTGAAGGCTGTACAAACACAGACCTCTGGTAGGATTTAGCCCATGGACTGTAGTTTGCCAACACCTGCTATGTTAGGCAACTTACAAATGTAGCAATGGCTCAAAGAAAATTGAAAAACAAAAACAAAAACACTTAAATACAAGCCACAACCACTTTAGAAGTAAAGGTGCTGGTTACTTTAAACAGTGATTAGAATATCAAAATAAACAGGAAATGTCTTGCTAAAAACAGGCACAGTCAGTAAAAAGGACTAAGAAGCACATTATTTAGTAGTAGATTTTATTGCCCCAAACAAGAAAAGCCATACAGTTGGTAAAATCCTAATAATGTGATCATGTACAATTATTGTAAATAAAATACTAGGAAAAAATGCAATATAAGAAATTGGAAAAGTTCCACACAGTCAAGCAGTGTAATAAGTTCAAGTATTAGTGATATATTACATGATCTTGAAGAAGTTTTGTGAAATAAACTGAAAGACCACATAGTCTTCAATCTAGATTGATGAGTCAGCAAATTTCACCAATGTTGCAGCATTGGTAAGATTTACAAGTAATTCAGGAACACAAAAAATTGCCCACAACAAGCAGAGGCCAAGATAGAATTAACATTTGGCTTGGTCCATACAGATAGTGCTGGTCAATTGGTTGGTTCCATGAGAGCTTTTGTATCTTGTGAAAGGAAAAATTTACTCACATTGTCACAATGCACTATCTTCTTCACCACAGAGAAGTTCTGTTGTCAAAAACTCTTGGATATGAAATGAAAGAAGCTTATAATAATGCTACAAAATGGCTAACTTTGACATATGAAGACTAATTAACTTGAGAATATTTTAAAACTCTGGGAAAACCTGCAAAAAACCCACATAAATATCCTGCTATCCACAGAAATTTGGTAGCTTACCAGAGGAAGAGTTTTTAAGGGGGATTTTGAACCAAAAGGTAAAATTTAGAAATACTTTCAAGATAGTATTGGCCAGGTTTTGCTAAGTGCTTTGAAGATGAATAATGGCTGCAGGAAGTAGCCTTTTATAGCAGATATTATGTTTCATCATGTGAGCTAGTTGAACAAGTTTCTGCAAAGTCTTGGAGAAAGTGTTTTGACTTAAAGTGATGAAATTCTTGAATTTAAAAGATAACTGAGGAGAATTATTGATTTAGGTGATGACTGAATAAGACCTTCTTGGAAAAGTTCCCAATAAGCAACTTTAAAACCTGGACAGAAGACAAAAGGCATTGACCTAAAGACCCTGGGGAGAGAACAGAAGCGGACATACACTAGTGAGGAATACATACTTGGAGGAGGAGAGCTGTATGAAGTAAGCTCCCTCTATCTGTGGCTTTTAGACTGGGTACATAGTCAGTGCATGGTGGGGAAGGTGTCAGTAGAAAAATCCATGGTCTTCCTGGAAGGAAAATCCACAGCTGATGGAGAGTGTTGGAGAATCCCAGAAGAGAAAGAGACAGAGAATACATCCCCAAATTCTATCTACTAGTTTCTCTGACTAATTACTGAACCACACATGCATGAAACAGACTCAAGACATCTTAGCTAAAGACAGATGATCTGACTGAGATTGGAGTTTCCATGCAAGAAATAGAGTTGTTAATGAAACAACTTGTTAGTGAAAAACAATCAAATCAAAACTTTACATAATTTACCATTTACAAAGTCTAGGATAAATTCAAAATTTCTCAACATAAAACATTCCAAGAAAATGGAACTCATTCTCAAAAGAAAAGAAAATCAATTGAGTCAGAACTTGAGATAAACTAGATATTAGAGGTAGCAGACAAGGACTTTTAAATAGATATTATGATAATTCTCAAAAATATAACAAAATATAAGCTCAGTGAATTAAAAAATAGAAAATGTCAAAAGAGGAATTAAAACAAAACCAAATGGAAATACCAGGACTAAAAAATATATCTGAAATAAAAAATTCACTGAACAGACTTAGCAGCTGAATGGAGATGACAAAGTAAGTGAACTCAAAGATAAGTAATAATAATATCCAATGTGAAGAATAAAAAGAAAAAAGATTGAGAAAAAAAGAACAGAATATTTTACATAAATATCCAGTGTTCCAAAATGTGTATAACTGAAATCTCAGAAGAAGAAAAAAGTTTAATAAAAAATGGCAAAAATACTTTCACAAATTTAGTTAAAATAACACCATGTATAGATAAACCATGCTCAAAGGACATCAAGTAGAATAAGCATAAACAGTCCCACATCAAGGTACATCATGGGCAAATTATTGAAAATCAAAGAAAGCAAGTTGTCAAAGCATCAAGAAAAACAACACATTATATATAAGATAACAATAATTTAATTAATGGCTGAATTTTCATCAGACACTATGGAGGATAGAAGAGAGTGAAATAACCTCTTTAAAGTGTTGAAAGAAAAAATTCATCAATCCAAATTCAATATCCAGAAAAAATATCCTTCAAGAATAAAGGTAAAATAAAGATATTTTCAGATGAAATAAGACTGAAAATATAATCACCAGCAGATTTGAACTACGAAATAATGCTAACAGAAGTTCCTCAAGCTGAAAATAAATAATACTAGGTAGATATTTGTGTCTCCATAAAAGAATAATGTAAAAATTGTAACTACAAGAGAAAATTTTTTTCTTTGCCTTTTTTTCTCTTAAATTCTTTATATAAATCACATAACTATTTAAAGAAAAATTATTGTGGTGCCATATGATTTATAACAACTTAAGATGTATTATATACCCTCTTGCCTGAATCAATTAAAAACTAGAAAAGTGTATGAATATCAAGATACTGGGTATCAAGAAAGAACCCAACTGCTCTTTGAATTGAGGACACAGAGCTGGGATTGTGGAGAGACCAAGGCAGGGTAGGGTACCAGACAGGAGACAGGTGCACACATAGAGAGAACACTCTGGAGATTAGCAGAGGGTATGCTTGAGTCTTTATTTAGCAGTGTACTGATCAGTGAGTGCATATGTCTGAGACTCTCAATGTTGGAGAAATACAACTACCCAAAGAATTAGAGGAAAAAATATCTGGAGCTAACACAGGGCCTGGAAAATTCCTGTTCCCAACAGCCAAAGTGGAAAATCTCATTATTTATGGAGAATTAAGTAAAATGCTTGCCTCAGTAGTCAGGAAAAATTAGTCATAAAGTAAACATTGCTCTGGTTCAACCTAAGAAAGCTTAAAAAACAACCCTAAAAAGATCAAACTATTGCATCTAAGGACAAAGATAAACATTTATAGGAATATAGATTTAAAAAATTAAAATTAACTGTACCTGGAATACAATAAAATATTACCCAGTGTATTAATTTTCTATTGTTTCATAACAAATTACCACAAGCTTTCTGGCTTAAGATAACACCTATTTATCATCTCACAGTTATGTAGGTCAGAAGTCTGGTCAAGGCTCATTTGGGTACTCTGCTCAGAACCTTACAAGTTCATAATCAAAGTGTTGGCTAGGGCTGTGGTTTCATCTGAGGCTTTGAGTCCTCTTTCAAGTTCATTTGACTGTTGGCAGAATTAATTTCCTTGTAGCTATAGAACTCATGGAGATTCTATCATCTTCAAGGCCATCAGAAACACATTTCTCTGACTTTCTTGGTTTCTGCCTTCTAGATTCCTTGTTAAGAGCTCGTTCAAATAGGTTAGGTCCACCAAAGACAATTTCTCTCTTGATTCATTCAGTTGCTTTGGGACTTAAATTTCATCTGCAAAATTTCATCTTCCTTTTGATATATAATGTATTATAATTATGAGAATGTTATAAAAGGGCATTGGTCATTGGGTCATCTTACAATTGTGCCAGCTATCCTAGGCATCTTACAATTTTGCCAGCTATACTAGGCAGAAAAATATAACTCATAATGATAAAAAAATTCAATGGGCTAAAATCAACTTAGAAATGATACAGAAGATATAATTAGTAGACAGGGATATTCTGTTATTATAGTTACATTCTGTAAATTCAAGAAGCTAGAGGAAAGATTGAACATGTTAAAGAAGACAAAAAGATACAAATGTAGCTTCAAGAAATGAAAATTACAATGATTGAAATAAAAAAGTGCACTGGATGGAATTAACATCAGATTGGAAAATGCAGAGGAATAAACTAGTAAACTTAAAGATATATCTTTATAAATAATCCAAAATAAAGTACATAGAGAATAAAGAATAAACAGAGCTGTGGGAAAACTTTAATATACTTAATATCTGTGTAATTAGAGTCCCTAAATTTAGAGGGGAGAAGAACAGAAACATATTTGAGGACACATGGGTAAACATTTTCAATATTTTATAAATACTATAAATTTATGGATTCAAGAAGCTCCATGATCCTCAAGCATAAAAACCATGAAAAAAATTACACTAAAACACTTCAAAATCAGATTGTTAAATCCAATGATAATGAGAAAATCTTAAAACCAACCAAAGCAGAAGACATGTACATAAGAACAAAAATAAAATGACAGCAGATGTCTTGAAAATAATACATGGAAGAAGTAATGGAGCAGTATATTTAAGGCAATGAAAGAAAAAAAACTGACAAGCTAAACTTCTACATTCAGCAAAAATATCTTTCAAAACTAAAATAAAAGCAAAATAAAGCTTTTGGTTCAGATTTACAAAAGCTATAAGGATTTACCTCCTGCAGTGCTTCACCAGAAGATATTTTAAAATAAGCCCTTTAGGTGGAAAGATCAAAGTACCAAATGGTAATCTGACCTATACCAAGAAATCATGAATATTGGAAATAGTAACTAGGTGAATAAATATAAAAGACTTTTTACTGTTTAAGTTTGTTTAAAAGATCATTGACTGTTTAAAGCAAAAATTATACAAATGGATCATAGAGTTTATAATATGTAAAACTAAATGTATGACAATAACAAGAAAGCCACAAGAGGAGAAATAGAAACTATTATAAGGTTCTTGTATTATGTGTGATATTCTGGGATATTCTGTTATTATAGTTACATTCTGTATAATATCACTTGAAGGTAGACTGTGAAAGGAACTTAATTATGAATACTATAAACACTTAACAACAAAAATTAATACTAGTAGTTAAAGATTGTAAGTCAAAAAGGAGATAAATGGATTCATGAAATCACTCAATCCAAAGGAATATAGAAAAATTGGAAAAAGGAATAAAGAACAAATGGGGAAAATTAAAAATAAATAGCAAAATAATAGATTTAAACCAAATAATATCAATTCTAATATTAAATGTAAATGAGTTAAACACTTTTATTAAAAGGTTGAGATCGTCTGATTGGATATAAAAGCAACATCCACCTTTTGCTGTCTTGAGGAAACCCACATTAAGCATAAAATTATAAATAGGTTATAAGGATGGGTTTAGATATGTCAGACTAACAATTTAATTTAAGCTTGAGTGGCTATATTAACATTAGAGTAAATTTTCAAAGAAAAGAATAATTTTAGGGATAAAGAATTTTGGTCATTTCATAATGACAGAGGGGTCATCAAGAGGACATAACAACTATAAATGCTTATGTACACTAATATAGAGCTTTAAAAATTAATAAAGCAAAAACTGATAGAACTCAAAGGAGCAATAGACTAATCTACAATATAGCAAGAAATTTCAAAATTGCCTCCAAAAAAACTGATAGAACACTAACACTCAATTGACTTTTATATAAAATATCACCCAACAATAACAGATTACACATTCTTTTCAAGTGCATGCACACAAACTAAAACATTTATCAAGTTAGAACACATTCTAGGCCATAAAAATGTCTTCATAAATTTAAAATGTTTCAAATCATACTAAATATATACTCTAATTACACCAGAATTAAACTAGAAATCAACAGAAATCTGTGTGGAAAAGCCCCAAACATTTGAAAACTAATGCACTACTAAGTAAGTTATGGGACAAAGGAGAAATCAAAAAGGAAATTACAAAGTATTTTGAACTGAATAAAAATGAAAATTCGTCACATCAAATTTTGTGGAGTGTATCCAAACAGAAGTTAATGTGAAAGTTACAGGACCAAACACCTATATTAGAGAGGAAGAAAGGGATCAAATCATAGACTTCAGCTTGCACCTTAAGATATTAGAAAAGGAGAAAATTAAACTTCAAGTAAGCAGAAGAAAGGAAGTAAAGATTAGAATGTTAATCAATGATTTAGAAAACAAAAACAATAGAGATAATTAATGAAGCCGAAACGTGTTTTTAAAGAAGATCAATAAAATTGATAAACTTCTGGAGAGACTGATCAGAAAAAAAATAAGAGAAAACACAAGTTATCAATATTGGGAATGAAAGTGGTTACATAACTATATATCCTGTAGTTATTAAAAAGATAAAAAGAGAATAGTCTCCATCAGATGAAATTGTCAAATTGTTTGATAGACACCAACTACCGAAACACACTTAGGAAGAAATAAAAAACTTGAATACTCTTACATCTGTTAAATTGAATTTGTAGTTAAAACATTCTAATAAAGAGAATTCCAGGGCCACAGGGCTTTAGTGGTGAATTCTACCAAACATTTAATAAATAAATAATATCGATTAATTTTACACAGCTTTTTCAGAAAAGTAAAGGGGAGGTAATTTTTTTCTTTTGTGATTTTTTATTCTCTACTTTTATAATTTCAGAGAAATAAAGAGTAAGAAAATAAGTCAAGTGGATAATATATACCTATAACAACATCATTTACTTTGTTTCAGCTTGCCTAGTATTTGAAAAGTAATTGAATTTTCTGGTTAGAGAATGAGATTCTAAAGTAAAAAAAATGCTTTTCATCAGATGTCTTTATTCAACATTATATTTTACATAGAAGCACTAGTAATATAGGTTTAGAAAGAATTCAACAAATATGTGTGCACATATATGCGTATATATGTATACTGCTTTTGTAATAGAAAAAAATTGAAGAAAAATACTGAATTAAATGTCTTACAAGAACAGATTTTTTTCATTTCTCAAGGTTAGAAGGGCAATTACATTCCTTGGAGCAGCTGATGAAGAACATCATCAAAATAGAATTACTTCTTTGCAAGAGAACTGTCAGCTTACTTTTAGATTAATAGATAATACCTTTGGAATATATCATTTAGAAGATTCTAATTTGCTCCCTGAGAATTTTTGTTTGTTTTTTTGCTCTATAGTAGAAATGTTTTCTCTCTAATCAGGAGAGAAGGATTTGGTAGAGTGATATTAAATGTCTTCTTCAGAACAGAATGTCTTAAAAGAGGGCTATGTCCACTCAGCAAAATACCCTCTAGATCTTTGTTGCACATGGCCAGATTTCATTCTTTTTTAAGGCTGAGTAATATTCTATTGTATTTATGTACCACCTCCTCTTTATCCATTCATCTACTGATGGACACCCAGGTTGCATATATATTTTGACTACTGTAAATAATCCTGCACTGGACATATGGACTTACATGTCCCTTCAAAGTAGTGTTCTGGGTTTGTTCGAATAAATACCCAGAAGGAATTATTGGGTCCTTCTTTGGCTCTTGTCATGGCCTTTGTTTTAAAGTCTATTTTGTCTGTTACAAGTATCATCACCCTAGCTTTTTTTGTTTGTTTCCATTTTCATGAAATATCTTTTTTTATCCCTTTACTTTTGGTCTGCATGTATCTTTTGATCTGAAGTCAGTCTCTTGTAGGCAGCATATGTAAAGGTCTTGTTTTCTTATCCATTCAGCCACCCTATCTTTTGATTGGAACATTTAATCCATTTACATTTAAAGTAATTGTTGCTGGATGTGTAGTTATGCTATTTTATTATTCATAATTTTAACTCATTCTATGAGCTCAACATTACCCTCATAATAAAATCAGTTAAAGACATCACAAGGAAAGAGAACTCCAGGCTAATATCTTTCATGAGAATAGATGCAAAATTCTAAACTAAACTTTACAAATCCAACAGTATATTAATAAGGCAATTACATTATGAGCAGTGGGATTTACCCTAGAAATGCAAATATAGTTTAACTTTAAAAAAATCAATCAGTGTAATTCATTATATTAAAAGAGGAAAAACCATGATCATGAGAATGCACGGAGAACAAAGATTTGGCAAAATTAAAAATCCATTTTTGATAAAACTCTGAACAAAGTAAGCACAAGGGGACTCCCACAACCTGCTAATGGTCATCTATAAAAAACCTACTTCATGGTGAAAGACTGAATGCTTTCTCCCTACAATCATGAACAAGGCAAGGATATTCTTTTTTATTACTGCTATTCAACATTGTACTGGAGGTTTTAGATCTTGCAAATGAGGTCGCAAAAGTGCCCTGGAGAGAATAGAGCCTCACACTGTGAGTGGAGGCTACGACCATAGTTGGAGTGGAATTTGGGAGTATGTGAGCTCTTCCAGAGGAACTCGGGATTGAGAGGGATACCTACTAAATAATGGACTTCATGTGGTTAAGAAAGATGAGGATTCAGACTACTGTTAATTGAGTGTTAAAGAAGGTAAGCCCTGAAGAACCTGAATACATTTAGGTAATATTTGTAGATATCAATTTATTGCTCTTACTTGGGGATAAATTTTTTATGATCAAGGAGCTTGTTTTTGTCCATTTCTTTCACCAAAATGAGCCTAATGCCTTGATTCCAGTAGATGCTTATTATATATTCATTGAATAAATGAATGAATGTATATAAGTAGTAACATGGACCCTTGACAGAAATATTATCAAAATTCCTTCAAATATTCTTATTTTAGAGCATTTTATAATTGGAATGATTTCTGTATTTCTCTGGTTTGGTATACCACAAAGTATTTTTATTACCTCTACCACTGAAAATTATCGACAAAATATTTACGGCCAACAACATCTCTGATATACGATTAACTTCAAAAGCCTGATCTCAAAAGGTCAGGTTCAAGACCTACCAAGAAGAGCAGGGCAAGATAAATAATTTTCTTTAATTAGGAATACTTTCACTGGAAAGAATGCTCTACTGAGGCATGACATTGCCAGTCTTGTACACATATTCTCAGTTCCTAGAACAGTGCCTAGAATAAATAAATAATAAATATTTTTTAAATGAATGAACAAGTGGCTGTCCTCTAAATTAACAGGGTGAGGATTTATTGACCTGCAGCCATTCATCCAAAACCTGTCTTCTCATTGCTGCACATGTAGCCCACAAGATAAATCCTCATGCTCCAAGAAAGATTTTCAAAGCTAACTTCCCATCTGGAGGTAGTGCTTCTGAAAGTGGGAACAGGAATTTTTGTTGAAATATAATTGAAAGTTTTTAAGATTTGAAAATTATTGCAAAAGCAATACATATTTATTATAATAATTCAAACATAATAGAATTGCATTAAAATAAAAGGTAAAAGAAAGGTTGTGGAGTCTTAAGATATTTTGGAGAATTGCTGCAAAAGTAGCACATACTTAATGTAAAAATTCAAATATCACTGAATTACATAAAGTAAAAGATGAGAGTTTTTCTTCTCTCTCTTTAAGTCTGTTCTCTTGAGAAATCACTGTTATTGGTTTGGAGTACATCTTAGGCTTTCCTCCATGCTCAATCATGACTGAAATAATAATTTTTAAAATGAATCTTGAAATTAAAAAATCTTAATATATCTTGAATATATTTCCATGTCAGTATATGTAGATGAAATGCACTATTTTAATGACTGGTTACTAATCCACTGTACAAATAGTCCATAATTTATTTAAACAATCCTTATTGATGGATATTTGGATAGTTTCTTATTTTTTGCTTTTTATTAGCAGTGCTCTCATGAAACATTCTTACACATATATATTTTTATAGTTCTGTGTGTATTTCTGTAGGACACATTTTAGAGGTGGAATTTCTAATTCAGTTAGAAACAAGATAAGGGTATAATCTTTAAGCAAAATGTAGGCAGTCCCCAAGTTCTGGCAATTTGCCAGAGAGGGTCCTGCTCTTTTTAGCAGCCAGAGCAAAGAAACAGAATTGTTCACAGGATTCAGTGTGTCCTCAAAGAGAGACACTGAAAGGAAAGGCTATCCTTGGGAAGAATCAGTGGAAAAAGCACAAAAGAGAAGCAGAGCTCAGTCAGATCAGATGAGAGTCAACCTGTTATACAGAGGGCAGTCCTGACTCCTTTCCTATCTTCCTGGAACAATAGTTGCAGTTTTCTGGAAAGAGCCCCAGTGAGGGGGTGGGGGCAAAGTATAGGAGGTGTTTGCTATTCATCAGCCTAACGGAGTACATTCTGTTGAAAACTTTAGAATCACACAGCTTTCCTGCATGTTTGGGAGGTCTGAGAGGTGTGAAGGTGGGAGAACAAAGATGGAAATTAGTCAAAGCACTGAGTAGAAGCTGGTCATGGGAGGTATGGACCCATAGTGAGGTCTGACCTGGGCCAGGCCCATACTACATACTTTTCATAAATAATGATATTGAATTCTCACCACACCTCCAGCAGGAA
>NW_006494608.1:7683109-7695405 GCF_000325575.1 Pteropus alecto | reverse complement strand
TATCATTATGATTATTTTCTAGATGAGGAACCAGAGGAACAGAAAAGTTAAGTTACACAGCTAGGAATTGGACAATCTAGGATTTAAATCTAGACCTGGCAAAGAAAGCACCTACTAAGTGTGTCCTGAATGAGATGGTGAGACTTGCAGACTAGGAGAAGACAGGGACTTTGATAGTGGGAGGGGTTTAGAGTACATTACAGTGACCTGGTAGAGGCAGGAAACCTGAAATCCTCACGAGCATTCATAGAGCAAGAGAAGGTGTCCATGGTGGGCCTGTCCAGATACTTGAGGTCTGAAAAGGCATCACATAAACTCTCATCACCTGTTTGGAGCCAGAAACTGAGAGTCCAGTGAAGAGAATGGGCTTATTTTCCACCAATGAAAAGAAAGAGGGCTTGCCCTTTGATTTACCTTCCTTCTGCTGCTCTGCTCATCTGCATACACTCTGAAGGGTTTATGACTACAGAGCCACTCTCTCTGGGGCTTACCAAGCAATCCTCTGTATGTAACCACAGAGAAAGCTCACTGATTTTTGAAATGTTGCAGCTCTCACTGTTCATTTCTTGAAAGTCATGCCTATGCCAAATCATTCTAAGTTTACTGAGTGCATACAATTCCCAAAGAGAAAACAATTACAGCAAATGGTGCTCTGCTTTCAGGCTACAATAAAATGTAGATTCCCTAAATTTTTCTGCCTTGGAGATAACTGTGATGATATTAAAGAGTCACAAATTTTTAATACTACTGAAGGCAAAATATACAGTGGATGATCATAACAGTCATTGCCTTATCACTGCTTTGCTAATTTAAAAAGAAAGAAGAATGTTAATATAAGTTTTAATTTGATGATGTAGTCATTCATTTCACAAGGGTTTATTGGGTGAGGGCCATGCTCTTTGCTAAGTGTTGCAGATAGAGAAATGAGACTCAGTACTCTAAATTTTACACAAAAGATCTGGCAAGACTGTGAATTGGCAAGGTAATTTGGTAACCCAAAGGATCAAGTTATGCTTTCAGCTTTCAGCTTCCTCTGCTCTGTAGTTTCAAGGGATAAGAATGTCTTTTTACATAGTCATAGAAAGTCTCTAGTTTCTGTTCAAGTCATGAGCCCATAGTTTAGTCATTTGTCATTCCCTTTCTTTAAGGACTGAGCAGCTGAAGTACGCAATAAATGTTAGTTACTGTTGTTAGCTTTATCAAGCCAGTGATCACTCTAATTAATCCAATAAACTGGTTTTTTTTTTTCTATATCCCTATGAAAAGGTTGACCTGGAGAAAAAAACAACAACAGCAACAACAGTAGTCTGTCGCAGTTAGGTTCTACTGGTTATACTGTCTACTAGGAGAAATATAAACCAGTTTGAGGACAGCCACTTACAGCCGCTTATACAGATCAGACAGAGCGGTTGTTTCATTAAAGACAGTATTCTAGAACATGTTGATCAGAAACTAAAAAAATGATTTCCGCAGATCTGAGACCATGTCTTCTGCAGATTCCGATTTTACTTTCAGAAACTACTAAATTGCAAGTCACTTATACCAGAGAAATGACACTGCGTTATGAAACTTTCACTCTAGCAGGAGGGAGTCAAACAGGTTTTTTACGTAACAAGAGCTTTGGCATCTCACCTAGGGCTTGGTTCCTCGCCAGCTCCTCCATCCCTTCGAAAAAGGTAATGAGCTATTTTGACCCCTGAGTCTGATCCAAGCTTAGGGCATGGGAAATATGCAGGTCAAAGCAGTAGGTACGCTGGCTCTACTCTGGCTTAGAGAGACTATGGAATATGTGAGGTTAGATGCAACTGAGAGGCAAATACATAGAGACCCCTGGTGTTTCCAACACCATCAGGGCATACTTGGGGGAGTTCTCGGTCTAGACCTATTTGGAGCCAATGGAATCTTCAGAATTCACAAATCTTGAGGTGTTTCCTGAAGTGTCTTCCATTCTATATCAGGTGATATAGGTTTGAACTATGCCCAAGAGCCTTTGCCAGCGCTCACAACCAAGAGAAGCTGCCTGTAGCACTTTCACCCACATTGAACAGCTTGCATAACAGAGCAGGTCTAAATATTCTAAGTAAAAGAAGAACCCAGGGCCAAGAAAGTTAAAGATTGGCTTTCAAGCTGGAAAATAAATATCTTTTTTCTGCCAGACTAATATAAAAACCAACTAAAGATTTACCAAAGCTTTCAGCACAAACATTCCATTCATTTTTCATTCTAAATTGCTGAGATAATCAAAGGACACTCACATTGTACATGTGGTGTGAGTGGAAAGAGCTAACTAGTTCTATAAAATATATCATCTCCCTACTTTTCTGAGGTCTCTTTCTTAGACAAATTGGTTTTGAGACTGGATGGGTCTCTACTTCTGGTGTATGATCTAAAATTTCAGGGTTTTTTTTTTTTAATGTTAGGGAAATTAATTTATTAGGATAATGCTAATTTTGATATTGCTTTGCAAAAGAGAGACAGAATTTAAGCCACATATCAAGAGAACAAATACTTCATTTTATAAAAATTTGTTCTTGAAATTTTAGTAGAAGGAGTTTTGTTGAACAGGTAGGATATAACTATCTTCATAATGAGAATTGCTGCTACTTATTGTCAGGTATTGTCCTTGGTACTTTGTATGCATTATCTCTAATTCTCACGATAAACCTGCAAGGTCGATATAATTGCTCCATTGCAGAGATAGGGAAACTTGGGTTCAGAGAGATTACTTTGGCTAGTAAGGGCAGGCCTGCTACCGCAAAGCATAAACTCTTTTCATTATACCATGATGAATCCCCCAAGAAAAGGAAATTGTCCAGGAGCAAGGGTATCTTCTGGTTTAGGTAATTCAGAGAAGACCCAAATCTCCACTAGAAACTTGAAGGTGTAATCACACTTCCTCTAAAGGTCAAGGGTTTGTATTTTTCTTTATTTTTAGTTTTTCCCTTTTGTTTCAGTGCAGTCAATCAGAGCAGGTCAGCATGGAAGTACCTACAATTTGTGAGCAGATCTTGAGCAAATGCTGTTGAAGGCAGTACCCAGCCCATCCAGACCTTGTCTCAAAGGCTCTGTTTGAGAGAAGCCCCATGAGAGTCTGTTTCCCTTCAAGAGTAGTTCCTGCAACTACACAGTCTTTCTCTTTCACTTTATGCAAAAAGAGCCAATTCATCTGCCAACCAGCCTCCACCCCGTTCCCACCTGGGTCTATCAATAGGTAAGCTCCTGAGGACAGAATCTCTAACTGATTTAGCTTTGCATCTCCAATTCAGTACTTACCAGAGGCCTGCTGGCAGCTGAGACTTTATGGATCTCTGTTGATCCAACAAATGGATGTGCAGCAAGATGCTACATGCCACAGGAAGGTGAGGGCACCAAATTATTCACACTTCCTCGTTCTCAAGAAACTGATATTTTAATGCGATGATATGGAACCACCAGGAAAAAATAATCCAGCTAGTCTTTGAACTGGGGCTCTAAGTTACTTGTATCGTAAAGACCATAAGTGCAAGTACTGTGGGCTAGAGTCCTCAGGGATGCTTCATGAAAGAGGAGAAAGTTGGAGGATTAACAGGATTCAGGTAGCGGGGGAAACATGGTGGATGATGGAAGCAAACACAAAGAGTGAGGGACGAGGGAGAAGAAAAACATGTTAAGTGGAGGAAACAGCGTTTTGCTCATATTGCAGCTGTTTCCTTTCTCTCCACAAGTTTCCTGGTACTCTCTCATTACTATACAGAAGTCCCAATGATGGTGGCGGTGGGATGTGAGGGGAGGGGAAACATGCCATAGTCCTGTGATTAGTGCTCAGTGGCTTCCTGAGTCTGTGCCCCTGGGCTGTGACCTTTACAAGTGCTTCTCAGTCTTTTTCCCCTTTAGGTGAGACAGGATAGCTAAATTGGGCTGGAACTGGGAATTTCCCTTACCCCATGTCACTCAGGCTCTAGTAAAACCTCAATTAATTGGATTCTCAAGTAGTTTCCCTTGAGGGCAGGCCTTATTAGAAGAACTGAGTGTTCTGGCATATTTCAAAACGGCTGCCTTCCCTCTCCTCCCTCTAACTGGAAACCAGAAGACAGAGGGGCTTTTTCTCCCACCTTCACTATGAGAACCTGTTAGTTCTCCTGGAGGTAAAACTCAGAAAAGTGTGAGGCACCCCATTACAACTGGCTCCCCCTAGAGTTTTCATCTCTGCAGCTTATCGATGCTGAGCCTCCAGTAATGCACCCAGTACAGTTTAGATTTCCTTGCCTGTCACTGGTTCCTGCAGAGGTCTCTGCTCTGGTGACCTGTGCTTCTCTATAACTGCCTGTGCATCTTTCTCTGAACTGGGAGTTTGTCCTGTGATCACAATTCTCTGATAAATTGAAAGAGAGCTATTGATTTTTAGTTTCTTCAGCTTTTTCGTTGTTGTGAGTACTGAATGACAACTTCCATGCTTCTAACATATTGGACATGACCACCCATTTTTAAAGCAGAATTTTCCTACCGCAAATCATGAGTGTAACAGAGTTCTACAGAATGTTAGTGGTGTTCAACAGCAGAAGGGTCCCATGTTCAAGTAGCTGTGAGAAATTCTGGGTTTCTTTATAGCAGGTCTTTTCAGGGCCTTTATTGCACTAACATGGATTTGATTCTACTTTATGGGACTATAGGTTATATTGTTTCCTAAAGTGATATGACCATGAAATTCTTTTGAGGAAGACTGTTTCATAAGACTGTATTTCTCACAACTGGGGAAATGCTGCCTTATAGTCTTTCTAAATATCTTCCCCTTGCCTGCAGTTGCCCATCTCTGTAGGCACAGAAATATTCCTCTCACAGATATTTAAGTCTCTGCTATGAGCAAGGCAGTATGTTAGCTCTGGTGGGTGGATGCTAAATGTTTGGAATATGGTGCCTTTTAGAGCTTACATATAAAAAGTGAAAAAGAAATGCACAGAAATACTTCGAATTCTAGAGACTTCAAAGAGAGTCTCCCCCAACATTTCCGCTATTTACAAAAGATGAATCAAATTAAATCTAGAAATCTCCAAATAAGATTATTATTTTTGAAATGAAAGATGTTTTCTTCCCACATTTCACTGAGGCCTCAAGAGTGAAAAAGTCTTATAGATCAGGTTTCTGGGCTGGTCTTCAGAATGTTAGTCTGCACAAAGCTGCCCATGACCTGCCATCCTGTTTGCTGGTCTATGCCCATTGTGACATCTCCATACTACGTTTCTAGGGGTCTGTGTGGGCAGAATCTGCAGGCAGGAAACTAAGGGTTGGGTGGACTCACTCCAAATGCTTATTCTCAGCAGGTGTTAGGGTTTTGTGCAGGAAGGAAGGGTGGGGTTTGCTGTATATTCACCCATCAGCCTTTTGGATGCAATCTTTTCTGGCTGAAGGAAAGACTCATCTTCCAGAGCATCACTTGAACTTCTAGTTATTGACAATACAAGAAAACAAAAGACAGAGTTGCTTTCGCACAAGCATCAGAAAAACAGAAATTGACAATGAATAGTCAGCATATCAATTATTGTGAAGAGAAGTGATCTGATACTCAGGCAGACAGTGCAACCTGAGAGGGCTGAGAAAATGCTGCCCCAGGTCTTTTCTCTGCCTGAATTCCTCGCTCAGATGCAGCTGTGTCTGAAATCTATCCTTAGGCAGGTTTTCTTTGGCTTAATTAGTTCATCTCTGGAAATCATCTTTTTAAAGGAACATACGTAAGGAGAAGAGAAGTGATTTTATATTACAGCCTTTGCATGGCTGTTATCAAATGACAAACTTCTTGAGGTAAAAGGGACCCAAGGCAAATCACTTCATCTCTTGTTCTTCGGTTTCCTTGTTTGTAAAACGACGAGGGGTGAATTAAGAAAGTTCTAAAATACGTTTGTTTCCATTTTCTGACTCTACCATTCCCAGAACTGAGACAGTATAAAGACACTGGTAACTCAGGGGAAAATCTCTCAGGCATAAAATCTAGTTAGTAATCAGCAATAATTTTCTGTAGTGGAAGAGAATACCAGATTACATTGTATATATAAAGAGATAAGTATAATATAATTAATATTATATATATTGTGAATACAATATATATAATATTTATTGGAGTTCACCAGAGAAACAGAACACACACATAAAGAGAGAGAAAGAGAAAGAGAGAGAGAGAGAGATTAATGAGTTAGCTCACATGATTGTGGAGGCTAGCTAGTCCAAAATCTGCAAGGCAGGTTGGCAGGCTGAAGATCTAGGGAAGAGTTAATGCTGCAGCTCAAGTCCAAAGATAGTCTGGAGGCAGAATTTCCTCCTCTCCCAGAGGACTTCAGTCTGTTTTCTCTTAAGGCCTTCAACTGTTGGACAGGCCCACCTACTTTATTCAAAATATACTGATTTAAATGTTAATCTCATCTAAAAGAATACCTTCATAGCAACATCCAGGCCGATGTTTGACCAAATACCTGGGTAATGTAGCCTAGCTAAGCTGCATATAAAATTAACCATCACGTATATGTATGTATGTGTATTGGGTAGTAAAATAACTTATATTTCTTACATAGGCAAACCTTGGAGGTATTCTGGGTTTGGTTCCAGACTTCTGCAACAAAGCAAGTATTGCGATAAACTGAGTTGTAATCTTTTCACTGGTGAAAGGTCTTGCCTCAAATTTGTACAAAATTATAGCATCTGTCAAGTACAATAAAGCAAAGTGCAAAAAAATCAGGTAGCTTATAGTGGTTGTGGCTAAGAAGGTTTAAAGCTTCTGAGAGTCACAAAACCATTCTTAATACTGCTTCAACAATACTTTCCCTCCTATAAGAAAGGGTATCATACATCCATGTAAAAGTGTCTTTACTACATCCTGGCTTTTGTCTAACTAAGAGAGACCTAGACACTGTTTATAGCCTGCTACCCAATGTCATCTCAGACCTCTTCACTGCTCATTTTTCTTCAGGTATACTGGCTCTTCTTTCTTCCTTCATGATTGCTCACATGTTCCCACCTTAGGACTTTTGCATTTGTTCTTCCCTTTACCTGGAGGGCTCTTCCCCCAGATCTTCACAGTGTCTGACTGCTTCTCATCTCTCAGATCTCTACCCAACTGTGATACCTCCTGAGAAGTTTTCCCTGATTATCCCATTTAAAGTAATCCCTGCTCCCATATACCTTTATACATTCCCCATTCATTCCCCTCTATCCTATTACACAATTTTATTTTCTCCATTGCACTTATCATTATCTGCACATCCTTATTTATTTTTTTTCATTCTCACCCAACACAAAGGTAAGCTCCAAGTCTTTATTGTTCATCTTTTATTCTCAATGCCTAGAATAATGCTTGCATACATAAAGTCTCCATAAATGGTTATGGAATGACTGAATGGTTATAGAGTTGACTTTGCCCATGATTTGGTTATCCATCATCTGAACCCCCTTTCCATTATAAGGAACACCCACTTTATGAATCTTGATGGGAGATAGTGGCTGACAATTATACTCACTCTCTCAGCCTCTCTTTGCAGTTAGACATGAACACGTGACCCAGGCTCAGCCAATCAGATGCATGCACCCTCCCTGGAAATAGCAATAAGAAGAAGACACAGCAGATGATCTATGTGATGGTGGGTGGCAGCAGCTGCAGAAATCACTTCCAGGTTGGGGGATAGCAATAGCAGTGATGAGGGCAGCAAGCATGCAAACCATGTCATCCGGTGAGGAGAGGCATTGATGCGAGTTCTTCCTGGATTGATTCTGTGGTATAATTTAGCTTTATTCTGGTTGTACCAAATTTCCCATACTCTTGCCCTGCTAAGTTCAGTTCTCCTGTCTCCTAGAAATTCTGTGAGCTTCCAGATATCCTTTTTAGAAAGTCCTGTCTGCTCATCTCAGAATGGTTTCTGGTGATAAAAACTCTCGCCTCTTACCTTCTCTTATCTTCCTCATCTTCTGTCTTATTCTCCTTGATCTCTCATGTCTTTTCCCTGGCTAGATTCTATACTCATCTGGGATTCTCACAAGTCTTGGTAATTACCTTGGTCTCTGAGATGTAGTTTTGCTGTATACTACCAGCAAGTGTGGGAAGAGCTTAAGAATATTGACTCATCAATTAATGAGTTGAACTCTAAGACTTTGAGTTGGTTGGTACCTAACTGAAGGACCATTTTTTAAAAACACTTTACACAGTGCATTTAGGACTCTTCATAAGTACAACACATGTGGTTTGACCTCAAAAATCTCTATAAAGTAAAGAGAATCATCACAGTTTTTTTTTTTTTAAAGGGAAGATGGCCACAACGATATCTTCAATATGCTCTTCTACAGTGTTTTCTTGCTAAATCCTGTTAAGACTTGGACTCTATCTCTTAACTCCCTTGAATCTGGATGAGCCCTGTGACTATTTTGATCAACAGAATATAGCGTAAGTGATGCTGTGCCAGCTCTGGACATAATGCTTAAATGGCCAGATAGCTTCTATCTTTTGCCTCTTGGAAGCCAGCCGCAACTTAAGAAATAGAACGCATTGAGACCACGATGCTGCGAGAAGCCATGTGAAGAGACCAAGAGAGGGAGGGGCCAAGGTGCCAGACTCATGAGTGAGGAAGCCACATTGAAGGTAGATCCCTCATCCCTATCTGCCCCAACTGATACTATTTGAACCTTAAACTAAGCACCTTGTTGAGCTCTTCTTGAGTTCCTTACCCACACAACTGTGAGTAAGATAAAATGGTATTTTAAGTCACTGAATTTTAGAATGGTTTGTTATGTAGCAATAGATAACTGAACAAAGGGCAAGGACCCATATACATGTAATACTTCTAAGCATCTGGTTGTGGCCATGTAGAGTGCTTTATATAAGTGCTGAAATTCTTCAGTGAGAAATCAGAGCAAACACTTCAGTCTCCCAGGCATACCCAGCATCCTTGGAAAAGCCAGCATTCAAATAAAAGGAAACTTAAACTTATTCGAGATTGAAAAGGATCTCGCCTTCAGGTGCTAGTGATTTCTAGCATCACTAGAAGAGGGCTGGCATGGAGAAAGAAGACTCAGGGTCCTTATCAAAACTAATAAAAGTCTATTGTCATTTGGAGAGGCACAATTAATGCCCGTCAGCTCTCAGCTCCCTACACCTAATGAATCAATTCTTGGAACCTTTCTAATTCCTGGCAGTGGAGAAACCAAAGACATTTTTTCCTCACTCTTTTCTTCCCCTTCAAAATTGTCAGCCTGGGGAAAACATCACTGTAATAAGCACATACACCGATGCACTTGATTCAAGAAGATTAAAATGCTACAGCATTTTATGTTAAATCCTCCAGGATGCACAATTCAAATAACTTCTTGTGTACTTTTATTTCTCCCAGAAACACATTCTATAGCTTGCACTAAAAGATAAAAAGATTGTTGTTCTGTTTTGTCTCATCTATGGTATTATTTGTGTTGGGTTTGGTAGCAACTTCCAGTTGAAATTTGAATGTTTTGGAGTTAACTTGGCAGCAGATAACTCCACATTGCTTTGTATCATGTGTGCTGGTACTATTGGACCTGTACTTTCTTCTAGAAACCTCTAAGCATGGTAAGTTCTGTCTGTTTCTGACCCAGGAATCATTCCCCACTGTAATTTTTTGATAATAGACTTTAATTTTTTAAATGTAGCCAGTGACCATCTACTTCATGGGTAGACTAGGCAGTTCTCTAGCTCCAGGAAGTGGATCTTAAGTCAATGAATCAAATTCCATTCTGTCAGTATTTGGATAAGGAATGGGCATGCGACACAATTCTGGCCCATGAGGGCCGTAAGTCCAATGTGAGACTTTGGGGAGAGTTCTCCTATCTTTTCAATAGACATCCAAGAAAGGGATGTTCTTCATTCCTGACTTCTGTCATTTGGGTACTATGTGAGGTATGATGCCTGGAGCCACCATCTTGTCCATCATAAGAGAAGCCAGCCCAAAGGAAAAGTCAATGTGCTGACCAGAGTGAAGATAGAAAAGAATCCATGCTCTTAATTGTCTTAGTTGCTGTTGAGTAAAACTAACTCTGGGCTTCTTGTTTTGTGAAAGAATAATTTTTTGTTGTTGTTTAAGCCATTTTTAGTTGAATTTTCTGTTACTTGCAACTGGTAGCATCCTGATACAATAATTGTAGATAAGAAGTAAATAATTAGTCGTGTTCTAAAGGAAAAAAAAACCACCTTTAGCATTGAGGAGGCAAAAATATTGCATGCTTTTTGATAGTAATGATACAGGAACATGTGTTGGGTTGCGAGCTGCCTTTAGGGATCCATGTTGATTAGAACGGCAAAGGAAGATCCCATAAGATTATCTGAACTGAGCTGTTTTGAAGAGCTCAAAATAAGGGAGTCAAGAGCAAAAAGCCAGTGTTATGCAGTGTGTCTCCAAGGCTTCAGTAGCCCACAGCAGAATGTCAGAAAGATCTGACAGCCTAGAATGAAGTTGTCACAGCATCTGTGAAGAAGATGCATGTGTGTGCCTAGGCAAGAATGGAATAAAATGGGGAAAGTAGAGATTTAATTATCACAGCAGCACCTAGTCATGATGTCTCAGAGTGAATGCACATTTATCATAGTTCATCTGTGGGATAGTAAAGGAAATTCTTCTGGATGGTAGAAGGAACTGTCCAGTTATAGCTGGCTGCTGCCAGAGAGTTGCCCCAAGCTGTGGGCCTCTTGGACATACACCAACAACTTAGCTTGTATTTGGACATACACTATCATCAGCTCCTTTGACAACAACTAGAATGATGAAAACAATTTTGACATTTGAACTGCTCACATTTTAATTCATCTGTCATAGCATAAATGAGTTGCCTGTGTGCTCTGAACCAAATCCTGATGTACTGAGATGAAAGAAACATAAATTTTTTAATCTGATAGATAACAACAACTCTTAGATAAGCAGAAAAAAAGGGCTAAAATAGAATATTAACCACTTCTCATGGCTCCACCAGAAGGCAATTTGGGTATAATAGAAGCTTTTTAAAAAAATCGATTTCTCTTAGAAGTTCCCAAGAAAGAGAAAAGCGGCCCCTGACATCCTGGAGCTGGCCTGCATAAGCAGTTGTTGAACATAAACAATTTTAGAGAATGTCAGCAGAAGACAAGACTGCTTTGTGATCATGATGGATCAAGACAGAAACTAGTCTACTTCGTAATCATGCCTGAACACAAATACAACTTGAAAATTGTTTAAGTCACAGTACCCTAAGTGTCCCCTTCGCCTGACTAATAGGAGTGGCCGCTGCTTCTTTAACCTCTCTCTAGTGTGCCCTCCCTCTAGATAAGATTTATTGAGATACCATTTTAGTTTCCTAGGGCTGCTATAACAAATGACCACAAACTGGGTGGCTTAAAAAAATGGACATTCTCTTACAGTTCCTGAGTCTGGAAGTCTGAAGTAAAGGTGTTGGCAGGATTGGTTCCTTCTGGAAACTGCGAGGGAGAATTTGCTCCATGCCTATCTCTTAGCTTCTTGTGGCTGCTGGTAATTTTTGGCATTCCTTGGCTTGTAGATGCATCACTCCAATGTCTGCCTCTGTCTTCATGTCACGTTCTCTCCTGTGTTTCTCCTCTTCGTTTCTATGTCTTCTCTTTTTATTAGGATTTTTGTCATTATATTTAAGGCCTACATGGTTAATCCAGTATGATCTCATCTCTATAGCCTTTGTTTAATTCTGTCTGCAAAGACTCTCTTTCCAGTTAAGGCCACGTTCACGGGTACTGGGGTTTAGGACTTGGACATATCTTTTGTGGTGTGACAATTTAACCCACTTCAGATCTCTACTCATAGACTTATCTCAGCTTCCTCTCAGCATCCAATCCAGAGCAAAATCTCACTTTCTTAAACCCTCTCCAAATCACTTAACACAAACTCAAATTTTATCATAAGTCTTTTCTAACACTCTTACTGAGATGGCTAATAGTTCACCCTGCTATATGTTCTCCCTTACTGCAATGGATGATGAGCTCAACTTGTCCAACTATAGGAATATTCCCATGGTCTTTGGCTGGAGGTCACTGACACTATCTAATATTTAACATTATTGAGTACCCTAATGTGTCAGCTACCATGTCAATGCTCAATGCAAGAATTTATTAAATTTTTGTAGCAACTTTATGAATAAGTGCTATCTATCATCATTTTACAGATGATAAAATTGAGGCTTAGAAATATTAGCATCTGTGTTAGTAAGGGTTCTCCAGAGAAAGAGAACCAATAAGATACACACATACATACATATTTTAAGGAACTGACTCAATTGTGGGGGCTGGCAGGTAGAAATCAGGCTGAGCAGCTCGA
>NW_006494608.1:7678106-7683092 GCF_000325575.1 Pteropus alecto | reverse complement strand
TATTTATACTTATATTTATGTATATATAAATGTATGTATTTATGTGTATATATAAATAAATATATAATATATAACCAATATAATATGAGATTATAGAGGCTAAGTCCCAGGATCTACAGTTGGCAAGTTAGAGACCCCAAAGAAATAATGGTTTAGTTCCAGTCTGAGTTTGTAGGCCCCAAACCAGGAAAACCAGTGGTTCTAGTACAAAGATTGCCAGGTTTGAGACACAGGAAGAGCCAATGTTTCAGTCCAAATCTAAAAGCAGGAAAAAAATCGATGTCCCAGTTCTAAGGCAGTCAGGTGAGAAAAAGCCTTTCTTATTTAGTGAAGAGTCAGTCTATTTGTTCTATTCAGGCCTTCAACTGATTGGATGCAGCCCACCCACATTAGGGCAATCTGCTTTACTCACTCTGTTAGGGCAATCTACTTTACCCACTCTACTGATTTAAATGTTAATCTTATCCATAAACATCCTCACAGAAACGCCCAGAATAATTGTTGGCTAATTAAGTTGACACATACAATTAATATCATAGCATCTTTCCCAAGATCTCACTGGTAATTGCTGGAGTCAGAATTCAAACCTTGAGCTGTGTGACTCTCAAGTCCATGCTCTGCCATAATGCTCCCCTATTATCTTCCTTTTCACGGATGGGCTTCATCCAGAGATGATCTACAATGCACTCTATGCTAATTCTCATTGATCTTAGAATCTGAACCACACATTTTGGAACCAAATTACATATTATCTCATGTTTTTGCTGTTGTTTCATGTGTGATTTTTCTCACCTCTCTCATTAAATTGTAAGGAATTTGGGAACAAGGACTATGTTTTCAGCTTTAATAATATCTGTTATTAAATACTGTCAATGAAAAGAAACTGAGTCCCTGTAAATTTAGGAAAAGAAATTTATTTGGGCCAAACTGAGCAGAGCTCCAAGATGTCTTGAAACAGTACTCTAACTTCAGGAAAGTGAGGGGATGTTAATAGTGGCAAAAGGACAAAGAAAAATACAGCTATATATCAGCAATTTTAGTTAGTTACAAACATTTAAGAATTAATAGTTTTACATAAGGTGGAGAAAATGTACAGATAAGGTAAAGGTAGGGTCATCAAGCACTTGGAATCAAGGAGTCATGAGAAGGAGTCTGGAAGCAGTTATTTTGAGATTTTTATCAGGATGTAGAAAAAATAGGCACTGCCTTCTGTAATCATTTACCTTCGTACTTGAGACTGTGAGAAAGTATACATGGCTAGTCCCATGAAAAGCCTTGGTTAAGAATTTTTTGTGTTTTCTTGGTTACTGATTAAGTTGGAGCAGCTTAGATACCTTTTCCTTTCCCAATGCTTATTATAGACCAGACACTTTATGTGTACTTATTCATTTAATATTGACAACAATATCATGAGGTAGTTACCTCTATACCCCCATTTTACAGATGAGAAGACTACAGGCCAGTTACTAACCCACCGGCACAAGGTTACAAGGGCAGGAAGCAGAGCCAGGGTTGGAACCCAGGCAGTCCGGCTCCAAAGCCTGTGCTTTTAACCTCCCTCTGCTTTGCTTCTGGTAGCCCTTCCCCCTACTTGGCCCCAGTCTCAGTATCTGTCTCATTACCCATCTCAGTAAGTGCCCCATGCAGGCACTTATGGGCTCCCTTTAAGCAGTTAATTTCGAGGAACAAGAGCTCCCTGAGAGACCAAATGGCTTTGAGGCCAGCTGACCAGGTGTGTGGGGTGGAGTCCCCTTCACGGGGTGTGCCTTGCTTATGGTTTGGTGAGTGCTGCTCTTTGAGATGCCCCTGTCCAGACTCCTGCTCCTCCATTAGCCTCAGCTCAAGAACATGCCTCCTGGGAAGCCATGGTTGAGGGTACCCTCCGGAGAGTCACTCAGACTATCCTCACCTTCCTGTGTCTCTGCCAATGCTGGGCCTTGAAAATGCAATGTCACCTTACTCTGTTCGTCACCAAATTGTCCACTATATTTGTGAGTCTGTTTTTGACTGGTTTGTTCTTTTTGTTCCTTATATTCTGCATATAAGTGAAATCATACAGTATTTATCTTTCTCTGTCTGACTTGTTTCACTCAGCATAATAACCTCTAGGTCCATCCACTTCGTTGCAAATAGTAGGAATTCCTTTTCTTATGGCTGAGTAATATTCCATTGTATATATGAACCGTAATTTCTTTATCCAATAGTCTGTTGATGGACACTTAGGTTGCTTCCATATCTTGGCTATTGTAAATTGTGTTGCCATGAATATTGGAGTGCATAGATCTTTACGAATTATTGTTTTAGTTTTCTCTGGATATATGCCTGGAAGTACAATTGCTGGGTCAAAAGGTATATCCACTTTTAATTTTTTGAGAATCCTTCATACTGTTTTCCATAGAGGCTGTACCAATTTGCAATCCCACCAATGATGTGTGAGGGTTCCCTTTTCTCAGCAACCTCACCAACACTTGTTGTTTTTTGATTTATTGATGATAACTATTCTGACAGGTGTGAGGTGATATCTCATTGTGGTTTGAATTTGCATTTCTCTGATGGTTAGCGACCTTGAGCATCTTTTCATGTCTATTAGCCATCTGTATTTCCTCTTTGGAGCAGTTCAAGTCTTCTGCCCATTTTTTAATTGTTTGTTTTTTTGTTGTTGAGTTGTATAAGTTCTTTATAAATTTTGGATATTAACCCCTTATAAGATGTATCATTAGTGAATATCTTCTCCCAAACAGTCGGTTGTCTTTTTGTTTTGTTGATGGTTTCCTTTGCTGTACAAAAACTTTTTAGTTTGATGAGGTCCCATTTGTTTATTTTTTCTTTTGTTTCCCTTGCCCGAGGGTATATATCTGAAAAGAAATTCCTGTTAGTAATATCAGAGAGTTTACTGCCTATGTTTTCTTCTAGAAGTTTTATGGTTTTGGGTCTTACATTTAAGTCTTTAATCTCTTTGAGTCTATTCTTGTATATGGCGTAAGAAGATGGTACAGCTTCTTTTTTTTTTTGCATATATCTGTCCAATTTTCCCAACACCATTTATTGAAGAGATTGTCTTTACCCCATTGTATATTCTTACCTCATTAGTCATATATTAAGTGACCATATAGGTGTGGATTTATTTCTGGGCTCTTTACTCTGTTCCATTGATCAATGTATTAGAGAAAACAAATTTTTTGAGATGTTTCAGGGCCCTTCTGAAATACCTCAGTTATTCCTAGGTTAAGACTATATTTATAATTTAAAGTTTGGGAAATATGTCAAAGTATATCAAAAGGGTTGGACATTTGATTAAATAGGCTCATATGTCATTATGAAGCAATTCTTAATTATTCGTTTAACCAAAGTGGCAATAAAAAATTGTGAACACAAATATAGAAGTTTACATAATTATTAGCAATACTTAGTTCTTACTATTGAGGAGGTTCAGTTTTCTTAAGTAATCAAGGGCCTGATTATTATTATGTTTTATTAAGTTTTTTTCAGTCAAATATATTTATTTCACACTTACCATCTTTTAAAAATTATTTTTATTTTTCAATTACAGTTGACATTCACTATTATTTTATATTAGTTTTGGGTGTACAGAATAGTGGTTAGATATTTATATAACTTATAAAGTAATCTCCCCAATTGGATTAGTACTCACCTGGCACTATACATAGTTATTATAATATTATTAACTATATTCCCTATGTTATACTTTACATCCCCAAACAATTATTTGATAAAACACAGAATCTTTGGTTTCTAGGCAGAAAACTTTTTCATGGTATCAGTAGCAGACCAATAGTTCAAGAAATTCTGTCCTTCTTAGCAGAGAAAAAAAACTTAACTCTAATTTTGCATCAACTTACTTGCGATATTTAAATTTGCTTACTTGGTTAAATTTATTTTAATCTTAATAAGCTTGACCACACATAAAATTTTCCTTCTCAAGATTCTTATTTTGTAATGACTTAGATATTCAACAACTAGCCATTACTTAATTTAGCTAACAAAACTTTAAAGTTCCAAGTTACCAAAGAGATTTAGAAAATCATTTTAAGGAGACTTACACAATATAATTATTACTGAAGAGTTCACCTCAAAGAAACTTTTAATCTTACTTACGTCTATTTAATTTCTAACAGTTAAGTTTAGATTACTTATAAAAATTTTATTTTCTTGCTGACAAATTTTGCAATAGGGACAATATAAACTTGTTTGACTAATAAACTCAGGTAGAATAAAAGTATTATTTAATGCTGATAATTCTAAAGATATGCCTATTTAAATAAACCAAACTCAAAACCAGCTTTTATATCAAATATTTTTCCAGATCACATGATTCGGAAAAGGGTTTGCGTTAGTGTCTGTTATATTTTTGAGAATTCTCATGTAAGTGCTTGCTTGTTTAGCCAATCTAATACTATAAATTAGCAATACCATTTAGTGCTAGAAATATGCTATATACATATATAGACATACATAAATATACAGATAAAGATAGACAGAGATCTCATAGTTTTCATTTTAAAATGCTAGCTTTTGCATCCCAGGCACTATGTGAAACTCAGAGGTATTTTGCTCAGATTACCAAAGCTTTGCATGCTGTAAGAGTTCCTTTAAAGCCATTTAAAAATTAATTCATAAAAGGTCAAAGAATGCATTCCATTCTCTTCAAAAGGCCTGAGATCCTCTCCTTAAGGTGGACTTATTGACAAACACAAAGAACAGAAGCCAATGTGCACAATAAAATTGGAAAGCTCAGAGAGTAAAAAATTTGGGCTTCAGAAAGCCTGAACTAAAATTGGCAGATTTTCCTAGAGGAAGATGGTGCTGGGATCGAGCCTGAGCACAGGATTGAGGCTGCCACATGTCTAGAGACGAAGATAGGGGAGGGGAAGAAGAAGCCTCAGATGCCATTTTACTCCTTACTTCCAAACCAAAAGCAAAGTACACACAAATGCCATTTTACTTCTTACTTCCAAATCAATAGGG
>NW_006494608.1:7677353-7678095 GCF_000325575.1 Pteropus alecto | reverse complement strand
ACACACAGATGACACACAAACAAGACAATAAATTGAGGATGCTCCTAACCAAGTCTCAGACACACTAGGCAAGTTACCTATTTCAAATTCAAATGGCCAAACAAATGGGTGCAAACCAGCCAGTTCACAAATCAGGGTGCAAGTCCTACAACTATTCTCCTCTCCAGCAGAGTACCCTAAACGAATGCAAAAACAAATTGGCTAATCCCAAGGGGAAATCCCAAACAAAGGGGACAGGAGTTCTCAGTCATACATACAGGACAACTACCCTACTTATAAATCCACTCATTAGCTGGCAGAGAGACACAACAAACAATTGGGTAAATCCAAAACTCCTGATGCTACTCTCAGATAGAGGCCCCCCAAATGTAGATGGCTTTGTCTCGAGGGAGTAGGGCCTTCTTTCTGAGTGACAAAATCAGTAGGCTTTCCCCCAATCTTTTATATCATCATCAGCATAAAACCTTGCTATATGAGAAGACCATCTTACATGGAGGCAAGTGGCTTATGTCCCAGCTCTTGGAAGAACCAGCTCTGCAACTTTAGCAATGTCAATATATTTTTGGACATCAATTTATTTATCAGAATGAATGACAAAGTTGGATTTGAGAAACCCTAAGGCCCCTTCTGGTTTAACATCCTAATACTGCATGTAAAATGCTCTGCTGAGAAGCAAAACATAGGAAGGTGGTTCCTGCTGTATCTTAATTTGAAGTCTAAGAGAGAGAATGTGGGCACAGAC
>NW_006494608.1:7671765-7677298 GCF_000325575.1 Pteropus alecto | reverse complement strand
TGATGGCCCTTCCAGAGACCCTGGGGAAGGGAGGCTAAAACTGGAGCCCTTGCCTTATAGTCATGGCACGTGCTGCCAGGATACCACCTCTGCCTCTCCTACCGCGAATCTCTGTAATCCTGCTGTCAGAATATGATGCAGTCTCCCCACCTTACCCCATATGTTTGGGAAAACATCCTTCTTACAGAGACTCCTGAGGGAAAGGAAGGACATAACTCTTTGATCTTGATCCCTAACAAAGAATTCGTCTTGGAATCTTTGAAATCTTGAGAAAGAAAAAAAAAAAGACCTGTACTTTCAAAACTTTCTTTCTTTGATGTATTGTAGACTGTGGGGTGTGGGGTATGGGCAAATATTCCCCTCTGGGGTAAATAGTCTTTTATTCTGGGAAGATACTAACATGAGTATTTGGTTATTAAAAGGAAAAATACATATTCTAGAATGCAGAAATTCAGACTCTGCCATTACAAGCGGTTCTGCTGTCATGTACAGTAGTCATAAGAAGCTGTTTTTATCAAAGGTAGAATTACAGCTCTGCATATTGTTTTCTATAGGAAAATGTTTCATCTTTGAAAAAGATTTAGCCTTCAGAGTCTCACATTCTTGGAAAATAGTAGATGTTCTCATTGAAGTGGAGACTGGGAGCTGGGTGCAGAGGGCGGCATTGGAAATCTACCCTCGCTCAGGCTGATGAAGGGATCACTAGGAGAGCCAGACGGGGCAGCTCAAGGCCCATCTGGCTGGTTTGTTTGAAGCTCTACTCTTTGTAATATTCCAGGCTGTTTGACCCAGATTCTGGAAGAGGACTGATGTTTAATTTAGTTCATTGTCTTGTTAGGGACCCTAAAGCAATGCCAACCATCCCTGAATGGTGAGGACATTTCAATTGTTAATCATGCTGGGACATGTCAGAAGGGGAACAAAAATAAGAGAGGACTTGGGGGAACATTGAAAAAGAGATTGTGAGGCAAAGACTCCTTGGAAAGAATAACCAGAGGTCTGCCTCTCTCCTTCTCCTTCTCTTTCTCTCCCTCCTTCTCTCTCCGATGGAAGGAACTAGAGAGTCTAGGACTGGGGTAGCCCCTGGAACTGGGCTGGGTGGTGACTAGCAGAGATTTTACATGGAGAGATTTGACCTGTGAACTTTATGTTTCCTCATTTCTAGTACCAGTTTTAACACTCTAAGAGTTCTAATTCCTGTCTGTTATTTCCAAATGTTTATTAAAGTCCTGTTATTCATTAAACTTGGGGTTAGCCATACTGTTGGGAGTTAAAGGCCTGGATAATCATAACCAAAGTGTAGTAGAGAATTAGAGACAGGTGCCTTTTCCTAACTTTGCCATAAATCGGGTACAGTTACTATTTTTCTTCAGACTTCACTTTTCCCATAGTGAGTGATTTGTTTACTTAGGATGCTTCTCGTGCTCCCCACCTCCCTCCATGTTTCCTTTCTAAGCAAATCTGCCACCAACATGTAGCTGTTTGATATCCCTCCTCCCTAGTATTTATTTCTTTTTTGAGATCTTTCCGGAGACTCTTCTTGGAGCCACTCTGATCACAGCATCTAATAATCTAATGATCAAAATAGGCGAGTGCCTCTACAGAGTTGTGCTCCTCCATGTGGTTACCCAAATCTAATGTGACGGCTCAGGGGAAAACATGCTCAAAGGGCTTCAGAAGGATGATGTGTCTCAACAGTCGCTGCAGTGGAAATTGTGGACTTTGCCATTTCAAATGCCTGTTCCAATTTTGGAAATAAGTCATTTATGTATTAGAACTTCAATTAGATGCTACAGACATATCTGTAGCTACTCGTTTGTAAGTCCTAGCCTTGTTCTTCTAGTATATTCAGTGACAATGTTTACTTGGAACACATGAGCACTTAATATATATGTGCCTGATAAATGAGTTAATGGAATCTACAAATAGTTATGGGAATCGTATTTCTCAAGCCAATCATCAAGTCTGCAAAGGGTTTTACGTTGCTTCCAGATGTGCATGATAGTTTGAGTGATGTCATTTAGAGGCTGAAACATTAGAATTTGGAGACCATTTTGGAGGTTTCTGGGGATTGGACAGAATTTAGCATCCCTAAAAAAATAGCTCAATAATCACCACATAGTACTTTGATATCCTTCCTGCCCTTTAAAGTATGGCCCCAGGTAAAAGCCTGAAGCAAGTGAGAATTATCCTCAGTGATCTCAATTCTCCTCTTAGAATTCTCCTTCCCTAAAGGCTGGTGACTTTACTTTCCCCCAGGCAAGCCAGGCCCCCTCTGCTGGTCACTCTACTTCTCTGACACTGGCTCAAGCCTGGACTTTCCTAACAGTTCTCTTTGCTTTCTCCCTCAACTGATCTGAAAGGTATTTATCTTGTTCTTCTGCCTGTGGTTTTCTTTCAGTTTCTATGGTCTTGGTTTAAATGAGGAAGAGAAAGAAGTCTCCATGCCTCATCAAACCAATATGGAGCCCTACAAATACCCTGTGGAGACCTGGAGACAATTAAATGCTTTACTCCACCCAGGAACCTAGCCATGTGCTCTGACCTTACTTTGTCACTTCATTCTTTTTTTATTTTATGGGAGAATACTGGAGATTCTGCTGAAGACAAATGTTTGTTTCCTTAATTTAGTAATATGAAGAGTCTGGAAGATTTAAACAGTTCTGAGAGTAGAGAGCTGCCTTGGCAAGTGTTTGGGGCCCAGTAAATGGGGTCTAAAGTTTTTGTTTTTTTTACCTTGATAAAAAATATGCATCCCATCTTTCCATTATATACCTCGATAAATTAGTTGGCATCTTGTTTTCAGGTATATGTAAGCAGGTCTGGTAGGGCAAAAGCTGGGGAGCCAGAGTAGGGTGCCATGGTTAAGAGCACTGACTTGGAAATGGACTTACTGGCTTCAAGTTCTGGCCCAAATACACAAAAACCCAGTGTTCTTAGGCAGGTAACTTAACCTCCTTAAACTCAGTTTCCTCATCTGTAAAATACTTACCTCACAGAGCCATGCTTACTATAGTTACTATCATAAAAAAATTCTTAAAATAATTCCTAGGTATGACCTGCTATTACTGTTCTAGGCAATCCTTGAGTTTGTACTTTTCCAGAATATTTACATGCTCTTAAGACACAAGATCCCCCAGTGACTTCCAGTCAAAGCCCTAAGGCTTATGTGGAGAAAAGGAAATTGATATTCTCTTGACCTTAGGAAGCAGGCCTAGTTCTCAAAATTATTTGTGCTTCTCAAAAAGTTCAGCCAGAAAAGTATCTACTAGCATCCAAGGTGATGCTGTGTGGGGCCAAGGAGACTGATACATAATGGGCTCTAGTGTCGGCCCAATCTAACATTCTCCTTTCCCATAGGGAGTCCTCTATTTGAGTGACTACCATTGTGCTTGGAGTGAAGGCCCTTTCTAGATTCAAGGGCTACACTTCTTGCTCTAATATGAAAGTAAAAAGTCCACAGACCTTTATATTGTGAATACCCCGATCTTAAATAGGTGAACCCATGCACACAGTTTGAGGCATACTTCTCCTAATTTATAGGGTTGAACAAAGTTTCTAAGAAATTCCAATTGTGTAGTGTCATGTGCCCTCCAGAAGCCCCTGAAATTCATAGAAAGAAAATAACTCATCTCTTATAAATTGGACATCAGATGTAGATGAACCATCAAAAACTTTAGCCAAAATCCTCTCTTATCTTATGTAAAGTTTAAAAAGCAATACCTTTCAGATAACGATTTGTCACCCACTTATCAGTTCTACTTTAGTATCATGTTTTAGTAGGCTATTCCATGATCTTGGTGAGGGAAAAAGCAATAATAGAAACTACTGAAAGTAAAATACAAATTTCTTGTTAGCCTTATCCCTAATGTAAAAGTCAGTGTCCTATCAAATAAATTGTGTAATAATAGTTAATAAGAATGTCTTTTATTATACAAACAAAGCTGTACACATCAAAATGCTTGCAATCGGGTTAAAAAATATGGACAAATATACAGGGTGATGTGATCACTAATTTCTAACTGGGCAGGTCATGGTGGATAGTCAAACCCCAGGCATATAACATTTTAGTAAAGGGTTTACCTTAGCCTTAAGCAAGCCCTGTTCATTGTTTCTGTGAATCTAGGTTAACATACTTTGAAATAAGTAACCACCCTCAAGAGAGCACATAATCTCATTAAACTATTTTGTAATCCAATCCCCACCTTGCTTTCTCCCACTTCCATGTAATCTCCCTTATGTTTCCTCAATTCCAAATGTATAAAAGAACCAGCAAAAGTGTTATTCTGAGGAGCATTTGAGATCCCCTGCATATGTCATCTGTTTGGTTTAAATAATCTCTTATAAAAATTCTTTATGGGTTTGAGCACTTCTTATGTCGACAGAAGGAAAAATAAATGCTAGCAAAGTCAGGCAGTGCAGCCTGGACATTCAAGTCTGTGAAGAAGCAGCACAGAGCACCCTGGTGCTCACGGTCGCATCTCTCCCACACAGTGCAGGCCCAGCCACCAGGAGTGGCAGAAGAAGCAGTGGAAGGAGAATGTTTAGGCTTGCAAGCCTGAACCAGGTTGAAGAACCCACACTGACTTGGAAATTTGTTTTTTCCAAAGAACAACCAAAGAATACAAAGGCAAATCTCATTTCTCTAATCTACACATTTCTTCCACCTTCACCTCCCACATCTCAGATTAAACAGAAATAAATTAATTATGTGACTTTGAAAATGTCCATAACAATGTCCACAAATGAACAGGCAACACTATGTGGCCTTCAGTAGATTCTGATGTTGTTTTCAGCTGTTTAAGCCTCATATCAACCCTACAGAGTGATGTGGTGAGTAAAATCATGTCATTTAAAAGTCTATGTAGTCTTACTTTAGTTCTACCCTTGGTCTTCACTGATGGGGAAAAATCACTCTCATTTCACGAATTTTCCTTATTCACTTATTACCTGTTAGGCACAGGGCAAGGTTTGAGCTCATAACTGTGAATAAGTTCAATCTGACCTCAACCCTCACAGTACAGTCTTGTGACAGAGGAAGAGAAGCAATAATAATAGACTATAATGAGTTCTAAAATGAGAGAAGTTCAAGATCTTTGAGACACATAAAGGGAAATGTGACAGGTTTAGGGTATCAGGATAGGCCTTGATAGACCTTGAATAGAAAGTGAAGGATGAGGAGGAAGAAGGCAGGCAAGCAGTGGGGGCAGTGGGAAGAGAACTCCAGACAGAGGAAGTCGCATGTGTACAGGGTTTGAAATGAGGGAGAATGGCCCTTTGGGAGAGACGAATGACTAGCTGAGTGTCACATAGTTGGTGGATACCTACAGAACTGAGTCTTGTCAATGAATGGGGTTTTGATTGTATTTAGACTTTAAATTTATGAAAAGCAATTTTATTTGACTCAAGTTTACTATAAACAACTGTGGCAGGGAGAGTGCAAATAGGAAGAGCTATATCAAATACATGCAACTGTAATAAGATTTTTTAATATTGTACAGAACAAAGGAATTAGCTCTGGGCCCAATTCTGT
>NW_006494608.1:7667676-7671563 GCF_000325575.1 Pteropus alecto | reverse complement strand
ATGTACATAATATATATTACATACATATATAAATAAATTATGTAATAAAAGTAAAAACTTAATGATAAATTGCTGGCATTTCACCAAAAGTTCCTTTATGTTTAAAGTGATTAGTAATATGTACAATTTATGAAATTTTACTATCTCCTTCACTAGACTTTTTTACATTCCACAATTATCTAAAACATGTTTTTCTGTCTTTCTGTCCAGAGGTCTGTTTTAGATAGATAAAAATAGGCTCTATAACAAAAATTTATAAGAATTTCCTTTCTGTTTATATTGAATGTCAGGTATTCAACAAATATTGTATTCAACAAGTACTTCTTGAGCATCCAGTGTGTACCAGCCAGTATTTTAGGCACTGGGGATATAGCAATGACCAAAATATATGCAGTACCTGCTCTCAGAGCTTATATTCTAGTTGGAGAGAAAATTATATACCAACTGACCAACCGACAAATAAAAATATTTTAGGTGGAATTGGTGTTATGAAGAAAAATAAAGCAAGGTCGGGGAGGGTAAGGAGAAAGAGAGGTTCTGTTTGTAGGGCGGTTGGGAAATTCTGAAAATAGTGGCTGGAATAGAATGAGAATAGTGAATGTGGTGAGAAGTGGGTGGATTCTCGATATACATTGAATGTAGAGCCTATAGATTTGTGGAGGATTGGAAGAGGGCTGCAACAGACACCTAAGTTGATGCAAGAAGGTAAGACTATAGAGGATTTTGCTAATGGTAGACCTAGACCAGAAGACAAAGGTCTAGGGACTTGGGGTTGGTTGTGACATTGGGTCAGATTAGAATGAGGGTAAGGACTTGGAATTCCTAGGCTGCTTGTGGTAGTCATGAATGTAGGATATGACAGGAGTGTTCCTGGTGATCTCAGAGCAGGTTGTGATGACAAAGCTGTTAAGCGATGGCAAGGGAAGAGGGTAAAATTCCCAGGAGCACACAGAGCTCTGTGGGACTTCACTTCAATCACATCAAGGTAGTGTCGATTTGGGTGAAGGAGGAATGGTAGCACTGAAGCAAGCCAAGTTCTGTGGTACCTTCTGGCACTAGGACTACCCTTACGGTATGTGAGAGCCAGGCAAATACATTTTGTTGGGCTCCTATCTGTATAAACAACTTGTTTAAAAATGTTTCACAAAATTCATGGGTACATGAGAGGTATGGTGATCTATTCATGAGGATTTAGAATAATGGACAGGGAAGTGGTACTTAAGTATTTTTAAATTTTCCAGCCGGAGGATGTAATGATTCTTTAGTTTCCAGAAAAAATTTCTTCCTATTTAGGTCCAGGAACCATGTTCTTCATCTTTCTTGTCCAATATGTAATTCCTGACTAATTCCCTATTTTCCACCATAAGAAAAGGTTATTACTCATAATGCTATCGCTCTTTGGAACCTGTTGAAATGATAGGAATCTTCTTGGTTCTGCAGTTCCCTAATACCATCTATTTAATAATGCTGGTTATATCATAACTCATGGTGTGGCATTATCTATCATGCCACCTGTGAATACTGGTTTCCAACGACTCTCACTGTGCTACATTGATGATGACCGCAAATGAAAGTCTTAACCAGACTGTGCAGAAAAATGAAGGATAATTTGCTTTTTGGTTATGTTGTATATATTTTTTAGAATTTCGTAACATAAACATAGAAAAACACATTCTACACAGATTCTCTTAAGCTCTTTAGGCCACAATCACTGCATTTCCAGAAGGTGATCTCTTTAATGTTTGGTTGCATCCTGCCTTCCATGTGGCAGTCAGTGAAGAGAGTGAGCCAGTGGGCTATGGGCAGAGCAACTAGAATAGCTCCATTAGCCAATGCATGGAATCTTTAATCCTTCTTCCACATGGGTTAGGACAGACCTGGGAAATTGCAAAGTCACGATATCAATCATAGGCAAAAGAAGAGTTCAATTAGAAGAGTTTGTTGGCATTGTTGAGCAATTGTTTCAAAAGCCCTCAAAGAGATAGGTGTGGCCACCTCCAGAGCTGTGTTGCCAGACATTGGGGTTAGAGCCCTCTAAGATATAGGGTAATCTCGGGTGCTAACAACAGAGGGAGCACAGAGTAAAGGATGCTCGCTGCCACCCCTACTGCCTTCAGATACTGGAGACTAAAAGCAGCACCATGGTCAGAGTATAAATATGTAAGATCTAATCAATAGGCTTACACCAGTGGCTCAAAACCATGGGTCAGCAGTGGATAATCAGGGCCAGCCCAGACCCCTGAACTTGTCCTCTATCCAATACAAATTAAAGCCATCCAAAATCAGCATGTCAGTACCATTCTGGTGGCCCAATCTCAAAAGAAATTTTTTCTAGTCAGCAGGAGTGATTATCTCACCTGGCTACTCACCTAGGATACATTCAGAAAGTGAAACACCAGATCACCTTACAAGTGGAAATCCTAGAGCTACTTTATGCATCTGATGGACCCCAAACAGGGGTTTTAAAGGGTTGGAGAACAACTGAAGAGGAGAAACGAAAACCAGGCCCATACCACCCGGACCAGGGCTCAGGGATCCCACCTGATGGTAATATTGGTGGGCACGGGTGAGTGCCGGGGAAACTTGTAATATAAAGTGTGCCCTTCCTCTCTTTCCCACCCTCCATGATTGCCTAATTGTAATGGTGGTACTGTGCGGCACCACAGCCCAGAACCTAACAAAATCAAATTTAATTTTACTTTAGACTTTTGCCTCAAATTTATTAGTAAATTGCTTAGTCCCTGGGTTTAAATATTCTGTATCTTTTCATACTTTTATCAGCACAGAGAAAGTTATTACAGAAAAGCACCTGACTAAATAAAGTGCTTTTTAAATCCAAGTGATTTATTTCTGTTTTCTTTTAATTAAAGCCACTTCTCTTTTTAAAAGGAGACTTGTATTTCTGATATTATATTTTCCTTTCCCAAAGTAAGGACTTATTTACATAATTTTTTCCCAAAGGTTAGAACACAGATCTCCTGGTACTAAAGCCAATGTTGCCTAGTACGCACAAAACACATCTGTGTGCTCTTGTAAGTACTGGAAGCCAGACAAGGTAAGAGTGAGCTCAAGCCCCACTTCACCCCTGCCACATATAATTCTGAAACATCAGAGGGCTCTGCCTGGCCATCCTCTCTGTCTACTAGTGAGCAGCTTTTCTGGGAGCCCCACCTGAGTTTAGAATTTTTGGTCTGTTGCATGGTGTTATAGTTTGCTTGTCTCTCACCTTTATTTGCTTCAATTGTTCTTGCTACTCAGGCAGAGTCAAAGTGTATACTTTTAGGGAATGAAAGCATATTCACAAAGTTTTGTGAAAAAATAATTTTCTAAGTATACTCATATAAACTAATGCTGCAATGTCTGTAATGTTCTGTCTTTGATATTAGCAATGGCTATTCTTCAAAGAGTTTTAGGCAGTCTCTGACTTTTATACAACTTTTATATGTTGGATCTTCGGAACTGCGCTGATCAGAGCATTTATACCCCAGCTAACAAACAAATGATAAGCCGTGTTATGGTGGTTGTCTGCCTGCCAGCATTCTATTTTTGGCAATCATTATATGTGGATATTCATGCAATTATTTGAATATCAATAGCATTTTGCTTTTATTATATTGTAAAAATTACTGGAAAGTGGCAAAATGAAAGGGCCAATACCAGCGATGATGCAGTTAAATAAGCTGAGGGCAGGTCATCTTGACCTCAGTCAGATGCTCCTCAGTCCATGCTCCATGGACTTCAAATGGTTGACTGTAAGTTAAGCAGCAGAGGAAGAAAACCAACTAAAGAGCATGATGGAGGAACTGGGATCCTTGCTTGAGTATTAACTGAAAATAATCAGTGATCTAAATGCAGGGAGACATGTATGAGGCTGTAGAGACACTGTT
>NW_006494608.1:7660012-7667663 GCF_000325575.1 Pteropus alecto | reverse complement strand
TGTCTTCTCAGAGAAAATGATGGCTGGCATTCCACTTGCTCTTAAAAACCATTTTAAGAAAGCTTATTTGACACCATTAAATAGAATTAGCTAGTTCTTATCCCAGCTTTAAATAAGTTTCTTCTCTAGGCTGAGATAACTAGCAGCTGAAAGAAGAAATTACTTTAAAACATATCTTATTAAAATCTATACTTTGTTTATTGTTTTAATGTATTAAATAATATAAACACATTGCATATTTAAGAAAAAAATTTTAATTACAATTATGGATTTTATAATTTTCTGGGCTCTAGAGATAGCAGAACCCTCTGTGTGCCTACTGTTTGACTTCTGGACTTTCGAATACATTTTTAGGAATTTATTTTATACAAAAGTAAGGGACTTTAATTATATATGACTTATTAGGTGGCCTTCTACTTCTCTCATTAAGACACTGTGGTGTTCTTTTGAAAAAGAATATTTCTTTTTATAATGCAAATGTTGAATCTGTTTTCTGTATGTTTCCAAAAATAAGTGAAGCAGAAGTGCCCTTCAGTATCAAGGTCACTTACTCACTGGCTTTCAGGCCAGTGACTGCTGCCTGGAGGCATTTAAAAGGCAACAAGCAAATAACACCCTAAAGCATTGACAGTTATGGATCTGACCATGTGCTAGAAATATTGTCACCATGATTCAAATAGAACTTAGTTTATATTGAAGAAACTAAGAATCAAGAGGAAGAGGATGCTGTTCAGTCTTCATGGGAAAAATGAAGAGATAGCAGAAGTGGATCACGTATAGATTCCTTTGCCAATTGAGCTGTTTTTATTTTTCTCAAGTATTTTACAGTGGAGTCACTCATAACATCATGCTTAGAATAGTTTGAAGCTTGTGGTGACCTACTTTTTAAACATTCTAAAAATATAGATAAGGGTAGGCTTCTGGTCAAGATGGTGAAGTAGGTAAATGCCTCTTCTCGCAACCACATCAAGGTTATAACTAAACTACAGAATAGTCATCATTGGGAGTCATCTGGAATCTGGCTGAACAGAAGTCCTATAACTAGGGACACACAGGAGGCCACCTTGAGACTGGTAGGAGAGGCACAGGTGTGAAACAGGCTGGTTCCACACCTGCATGTGGCAGTTGAGAATCAGGAGAGATATCTCGCTGCAGAGGTCCCTCTGGAGGAATGAGAGGTCCTGGCCCTGCACTGGGCTCCCCATTTCAGGGTTCCAGTGCTGGGAAGATCAGTCCCTACAGCTTCTGGCTGTGAAAACCAGTGGAGATTGTGGTTGAGTGAGACAGAAGGCTGAGGGAGTCACAGACTTTCCTCTTTAGGGCTCCACTCACAGACTTACTGATGAACTCACTCACGCTTGGCTTCATCTCTGGGGCAGAAGCTCAAGAGGTGCCAGGGACATATGGAGAAAGACTGGGTTGTCTGATTTCAGAGTGAGGACTGGAGGGATGGATTTTTCCTGGACAGAGTGCTGGCAGATGGCATTGTTCCTTTGTTGAGTCCACCCTAGCCCAGCTCGAGGATGCAGGTAGGTGCCATATCTGAGTCTCTATCAATGTGCCTAACACTGGTCACACTGCCCAGGTGATTCTCTCAGGCCCTGCCACTCCCAAAATGCAGCCCATCCAAGCTACTTCCAGTAGATTTTCCATACAAATGGCCTGTCTTGGCTCATGCTGTGAACTTTTCTAAAATCTCTCAAAGGTTCACAAAACCTAAATAAGCTGCATCTGGCCTCAGCATGCCCTGTACCTTTTGCTGAGCAGCCCTAAGCCCAGCACGAGTGGCAGCTGGCCTCTGTTCCCAGCTTGGCCTTCCAAGGCATCCGAGCTCAGCGTGGGTGGCAGCCATCTGAAGATTGTTTGATGATTCATGCCATGTAACCCTGGGCAGGGCACAGGCTGTAGTTGCACTTGGCCTGCAGCAGGGCCCCTCCAAGGAGGCCCCAGCCTGCACTCCTGGTGGCCGGTTTTGTTCTGATCTGGAGTACCACCCAGGGTCACATATGAGGACTACACACCAAAGGGCACATAGGGCATTCACGAGAACACTGCTAAAGCAAATCCTGCTCTGTAGGGTCAGCCCCTGCACAACAGCGACTTCACTGGTCACAGCCAGTCATCACAACCTATCAGCCTGAGGATCAATCCCTCCCACTAATGTGCGAACAGCGACCAAGGCTCAGCTACAACAAGAGAGCACACAAAAACCATATAAGGGACACATCTGGAGCACTTGGCTCAGGTGAACAGGGAAGACTGTGCCACTAGAACCCATAGCACATCTACTACATAAGGCCAGTCTACTAAGACTGGGAAACTTAAGAGCCCTACCTAATATATAGAAACAAACAAGGAGACAGCCAAAATGAGAAGATAAAGAAACATGTTGTAAATGGAAGAACAGAACAAAGCTCCAGGAAAAGAACTAAACAAAATGCAGACAAGCAATCTACCAGATGCAGAGTTCAAAACACTTGTTGTAAGGATGCTCAGTGAACTCAAGGGAAGAGTAGATGAACTCAGTGAGAACTTTAACAAAGAGATAGAAAACATAAAAGTGGAGATAGAAAACAGAAAAGAATCAGTCAGAAATGAAGACTACAATAACTGAAATGAAGAATATTTTAGGAGGAATGAACAGTAGTTTAGATAAAGCAGAGGATTGAATCAGTGATTTAGAAGATAATGTAGCAAAAAACACCCGATCAGAAAGCAACGAGAAAAAAAGAATCCAAAAAAAATGAGGCTAGTTTAAGGGGTATCTAGGACAACGTCAGGCATACCAACATTTGCATCATAGGGGTACCAGAAGGAGAAGAGAGAGAGAGCAAGGAATTGAAAACCTACTTCAAAAATTAATGGCTGAAAACTTCCCTAATCTGACAAAGGAAATAGACATACAAACCCAGGAAGCACAGAGAGTCCCAAACAAGACGAACCCAAAGAGGCCCACACCAAGACACATCATCATTAAAAGGCCAAAGTTTAAATACAAAGAGAAAATTTTAAAAGCAGTTTGTTACCTACAAAGAAGCTCCCATAAGTCTGTTAGCTGATTTCTCACCAGAAGAGATTGGCAGGAAATATTTAAAAAGCAAGGACCTACAACAAGATTACTCTGCACAGCAAAGCTATCATTTAGAAGGGAAAGACAGATAAAGAGCTTCCCAGACAAGAAAAAGCTAAAGGAGTTCATCATCACCAAGCCAGTATTACAGGAAATGTTTAAGAGACTTCTCTAAGAAGAAGAAGAAAAAAAGATAAAAAATATGAATAATAAAATAGCAATAACTATATATCTAGCAATAATTACTTTAAATGTAAATGGATTAAATGCTTCAATCAAAAGATAGAGTGGCTGAATGGATAAGAAAACAAGACCTTTACATATGCTGCCTACAAGAGAGTCACTTCAGAACCAAAGACACATACAGACAAAATAGACTTTAAAACAAAGGCTATTACAAGAGACAAAGAAGAACCCCGTCATCCCATTTCAGGATATTTATCTGAAGAAACTCAAAACGTTACTTTGAAGGGACATGTGAACCCATATGTTCATTGCAGCATTATTTACAGTAGCCGAGATATGAAAATGTCCTGGGGGTCCATCAATAAATGAAGGATAAAGAAGAGGTGTTATATATACACAATGGAATATTATTCAGCCATAAAGAAGAATGAAATCTTGCCATCTGCAACAGCATGGATGGACATAGAAGGTATTGTGCTGAGTAGGGTAAGTCAGACAAAGACAAATGTCATATGTGGAATCTAGAGAATAGGATAAACAAACAAACAAACAAACAAGCTCATAGATGCAGAGAGCATTTTGAAGGCTGTCAAATTGTGGGGTAGAGGGATGGGTGCATGGGAGAGGGGATTAAGAGGTACAAATTTGTACTTACAAAGTAGTCATGGGGATGTAAAGTATAGCATGAGGTATATAGTCAGTAGTATTGTAATAACTATGTATGACGTCAGATGGGTACTGGATTTATTGAGGTGATCACTTCATAAGTTACATAAATGTCTAATCACTGTGCTGTATACCTAAAACTAATATAAGATTGTATTTGAAAAAATTGTAATTGAAAAAAATAAAAATGTAAAACTTTTTTAAAAAATCAAAAAATAAAAATAAAGATAAGAGTAAAGGTGGTTAATTATATGGTGACAGAAGGAAGTTTAACTTTGAGTGTTGAACACGGAATGCAATATACATATGATATATTATTGAACTGTACACTTGAAACCTATGTAATTTTATTTACCAATGTCACTCTAGTATATTTAATTTAAAAAAATATAGATTTCTAAGTATATGTTTTCTTAAATAGTTTATGCTTTGAAACAATAATCCCTAGTCTATAACTAAATAGAGATATCAAAATAAAACTCTTCAGTTTGAAGCTATATTTTATTTGCATTTAGAATAAACTAAAACATAAATTTTAAAACCTAACTATTTAATAATGTGTCCACTTGATTTTCTGGGTTAGGTTGTGTTTGAAAGTATTCGGTGCTTATTGAACCAGATTACTAGTAGAAGCTGGAGTTATTCCCATACCGTATAATGTAATTGAAACATTACCAAAGATGATAATAGATGGGAATTTATGAATTAAATAATATGTATACATTGCATATTCAAGCAAAAATGATGTCTTAATCACAATTATGGATTTTTATAATGTTCTGAGCTCTCCATAAGCAGATCCTTCTATAAGCCTACTGTTTGACTCTCAGACACTTGATTTTGGGTCAGAAATTTGAGAAGGTCCAACAGACTATAATATATGAAACAAATTTTGAAAATATATAAAGGCACAGGAAAGAAAAGTTTGGAAAGATATATAGTAAATTGTTAACACTGGTTATACCTAGTTGAAGGATTATGGTTTTTATTTCATTTTCTGTCTTTCTCCAAATTACTCTGATATAAATGTATTTTTAAGTAAAGAAAAAACAATAGTTTTTAAACACAGAAAAAAAATTTTAGAGTGAAGAGGTAGTGCTGTTAAGGCCTTGCAATTCTTCTGGTTCTCAGCAGTTCTTGAATTGAAATAGGCCTAGTAGAGGCAAGAGACAAAGGATTTTAAACCTTGTATTTTTTCATTAACGACATAATAATCTTACTTTGTATTTCATCTGTGAAGCTTTAATGCTTTCTTTACACCTAGTAATAGACCATATAGTTCAAGTCTCAAACCTTGAATAAAATCTTTGTAAACCTGAAAGTTTTAAAATTTATATGTATACAAAAAATTAAACTCAGAGCCAACACTAAGGTGGAGGTGCTTATGTTCAGGCATAAGTAGATATTTGTACATATTTATTATAGATAAAATAAATACATACTGAAGTCAGAGAGCCTGTCTTAAAAGATCAATAAATTAATTAATTGATTAATTAACTGTAAGAAAATGGTTGTGACCTAAGACCGAATGTTTTATAGCACTTGCCTAGGAAGTGAAATGTGAGTTGATGTTCTTCACATTATTTTTCACTCTCCATGAATGCAGGTAATTTGATGTTTAACCCAGGTTTTTTCAGTTTGATTTTCTGTAAAGCAAAGTTGCTTTTCTGGTGAAGGTCCACAAAAAAGAGCTTGCCATTGATTGCCAACTCCCCTTGGTTTGGGGACTACCAGGAGTATTTTAAATGGTTATGCTAACCCACAATGGGCCTTTAAGAATTTAGTAACATTTTAACTGGTTTCTTATTACTATTTTTACTCTGGCCACCCCATTCTACCTTGCTTTGCTAAAGGCGAGGCAGTTCATGTGTCCTATCTCTTCTAGGAGAACTTCACTCTATAGAATTTGGTTTACTTAGTTATCTTGTTGTTACTGGTACAAAGTCCATGTGCCCAACACTTTGAAAGGCCCAAACTCAAAACATCAGAGTTTGGAGTAAGGAAAAATTTATTGATCGAAAAGGCATTAACCAAGAAGATGGAAGTCCTAGTGGTACTTCGAATCTATCTTCTGAAAGTACAGTGTTCAGGTTTCCTTTATGTCAAGGGAAAGGGATATGTGGGGGTTGGGAGCAAGAGGTGATTGAGGACCACAGATATACGGGCACCAGTAGGGGCCCGAAGAAGACTGTGAAACCTCTTCGTTCCCAGTCCATTGACCCCAGTTGATTTCAGTCTCATCATGAGGCTCCTGCAAATCTTTGATAAACAATCATATTGTTGTACATATTTTCCCCATCTTCTCAGGAGGGGCACCTTCCATCAAGGGTTGTTTTTATGAAACTGAAGCTGTAAGCAGAATTCCTCTAATAAGTAGCATTTCTACATGCGAGACTAAACAGAAGCTATTAGCCTGAAGGCCATGGGAACAAAGCAGGCTTGAACAAGATGAAGACAGAGAGACTGAGCATTTTGCTCTGTTATATTGGGATCTCAGATTTTGATGGGTTCAAGAAAATTTATCATTTTGTAAGTCACCAGGATTTTTCCTCAGTAGTGTGAGAGAAAAGTTCTCTTGAAGCTTTTTACCTCCTAAATCCTAAGTGGAAGCAGAACCAAAATCTTTTCTATCTTGTCTATTACAGTTGGGATCTAGGGAAAGCTGGCTTTAAAAATTCTACCAGATTCTGGATTTCTGAACACTCTTTATTCACTTTTATTTTTGCCTGCTATTTCTTTCTTATGTCAATTTTTTTTTCTTGTAATACCTAGCCAAAGGCAGTCAGTATACACTATTTACATTCTTTTTTCTAACATCTTCCTCCAGAACTGCTGACATACTATGCTTATGCTCCACCTCCCTAAATTATTGCAGATGGAAGCTTTAGAAAATGTTTTGCTACTGCATAACATGAATCAAAAGCTTTTTAATCTCCAATATCCATGTCTTCACTGCTTTTCAGTAAAAAAAAAAAAAATCCAAAGAAAATGCCTCATGTTTCTATTATGCAGTGTCTGCAGGGATTGATTTCTGGTTAGGATAAATTATGCTATGCTGTGCAAATCTCAGTGGTTTAACACAGATTTGTCTCTCACATAAAGTTTGATGCAGATTGGGTATCCTTTCTCTCTCTGGTAGCCATTCCATTTGGGACGCATAGCCTTAAAAGCTGCTATCTCAAGAGAATGATGGAAGAAGCACATTGACTTTTAACCACCTTGGTCTAAAAGTTACCCATGTCACTTCTGCTTACAGTCCAATGGCCAGAATTACTCATGGCCCCAACCTCAATTCAACGATGCTAGGAAATGGGAGAAAAAGACATTTGATGTGCACTATCTCTGATACCCTATACTCTGTCATTCTAACATATGGTCAAAAAAGGAACAAGATTGCCCTTTCTCTTATTATTACATTTGAAATATAGTTAGTAAATGTATGTCTGATAGTAGCATTGTCTAGAAATGCAAAAGGCAAGGGTCAGGCCACTGGAGATGATTCATTAGCTTTTGCCCTCCCCTCTCCCCACAGTTTCTCATGAGGCTCAGATAAAACTAACACTAAAAGACATTTGAGTTCTTGTCACTTTCAGGCCTAGGAAACACTGATAAACAGAGGTGATGTTATACTGTCACACATCCGTGTGGCACACTGCATTTATAACTGATGGCCATTATAATTTGTTGAGTATCCATTCTAATGGATCAGTGCCAATACCTGTGATTATT
>NW_006494608.1:7647196-7659685 GCF_000325575.1 Pteropus alecto | reverse complement strand
ATACCAAATTACCTCTAGATCCTGCAGGTGCTTAGTGTGTGTGTATGTGTGTGTATGTGTGTGTGTGTGTGTGTGTGTGTGTGTTTTAAATTAGGAAACATCAGTCTAAACCAAACAACCTAAAAAATACTATAAATATTTATACTAAGCTTTCTTGAAAAGGCAGCTTAGAAGGTTTGCTTAGAGCATACCATTGGTACCTTTCTATATATCCTCTTTAAGCATCTTTTCCTCATCTAGAATTTTTCACTCGTGGCAATGGCCAAAATTTCCTTTTTCTCTCTCTGCTCCTACATAGTCCTCTTTCATAAGGTCGCTTTTTGAGTTCCTGTTCCTTCCCTGTGTTGCCTCCTTCTTCTCTGTATGCCTTATCTATGGCCCTCCCTGCAGCACAAGGCCATTTGGAAAATGCAGCCTGATTCCACTTGAACTGCTTTACCAATACCTGGAAATCTGGTAAATATATTTATTGGTCACTATTTTGTCTAAGACCGTACCAATTCTTCCACCAATGATACTCAAATTTTTGTCACAAGAAAAAAAAGAGAAGATATAACTCTTAAGATACTAACGTTTTTACCACAAACAGAAGCTGAGTAGCTGGGTTACCATATTGCACCAGGCAGGTTTTCAGGAGCAGGTTGTTTCTGTATCAGTCATTGCTGATGAAACCTTACATAAAAGCAAAATCTGCCAACTTCATCACAAATGTGTGTGAATGACAGATTTTCCTGCCTCAGATATTAACGAACCACAGATGATAAATAGTTCTTCCCTCTAAAAAGTGGATTTACTTCTCAATCTGTTAAAATATAAATGCCCCCAAATGTGAATATAGTTCCATGCCACTGCAGGTTTGCCAAAGTCTTTGTTCTTAAATAATCTTAAATATAACTGCCCTTTGAGAGTATATTCTTGGAATAAACAACATTTAAAGCTTAGATAATCAAAACGATTTTGTCTATGATGCTGTCCCATAGTTGCTAAGAGAAAAAATAGCACCAATTCTGATAGGAATTGTTCTTCTCAATTTGATGGTTTAGTGCTCTAATCCTTTTGCTTTCCTGAAATATAGATAGATAGATAGATAGATAGATAGACAGACAGATGATAGACAAATGATAGATAGATGATAGATGACAGATAGACAGACGGATAGACAGAAAGACACTTAGATAGACCATTATGTAAATGGATATAGGGGATAAATGAAAATGGAGCAAAAACTGACATCACATAGTACCATAGTAGGTAGGCAACTTGGGCTGATGCATTTGTCTGAAAAGAATCAATAAGGAAACAGTAAAGTACTCTTAGGAGTGCTGGGAAGAACAGCTTGTGGAAGGTAGCTTGCCTGTGTGCCTTGATAAAAGGAAAACTTGAACTGAAGTTGGGATAAAGAGGTTAACCAGCCCATAAGGTCTGAGAATTAAAAAGACCTACGAGTTAAAAAGGAAAACAATTTGGCCTGATTCTAGAGATTGAGCCTGGAAAGGATTTTGCTTTTTTGAGGATCTATTAGTGTGAGAAATTGCTTGCCCACAACCATACACTATAAAATGGTAGAGCCAGAAACTGAAGATCTTTCAGGTCCCAGAGTTTTGCTTTTCATTATACCAGATGGCCACATGTTAAATCAAGAGACAAAGACTAGAAGAAGAATGATGAGGAGGAAGAGGAGGAAGCGGGAGGAGTGGAAAGAGAAGGGAAGGAGGGGGAGAGAAAGAGATAATTAAAATCAATTAAAGATGGTGGTGACGGTGATTCCAAAATCTAATACAAACAGAAAAATCACCAGCACGAACTCATGACTTGTAATATAGATTTAATATAGAGAAATAGGAATAGATAGGTTTATAAATGCATGTACTTAGAATCAACATACCCCAGTATTGATGAGCATATCTTGTGTCCAAATCTTGATTTCTAAATACCATTTTCTTATAAAAAGAACTAGCAATTTTTTTTTAAATGGCTGATTCTGGACTGGGGCAGAGAAAGTACAAGATGAGCCTAGAATATCGTGTGGTTCCAAATAGAAAGTACTCAAAAAATGAGGACATGTCAGAGGATACAGAAGCCAGATCAAATAGGTTTCTACTAGCTAAATTGAGAACAATTTGAGCCAAAAAAAAAAAAATTAATAATTGTAGCAATGGATTATAATCCATAGCATAAAATAAGAATCTGTAGATTCATACTTACATAAATAATTTAAAAAATATATAAATAAGAGAAATAGGAAAGCTCTTCCCTACAGCAGAGTTCTAACTGATAAATATAGAAAATAATAAAGAAAATTGATAACTACTATTTGATTAAATACCACAATAATTTATTCAGGTAAGAATAATTAATAAATATAAAATTAGTTGGTGAAAATATGATGAAATACCAGATACCTACAATCTCAAAGTTTCTCCCAACAACATACCTATGTAATTACAAAGGAAAAAATAGTGTTGGAAGATACCACCTTAACCAAGAGATTATAGTTAAAATCATTAGTAGTAGGATAAATTCAAATTTTTTGCCTCATGATATGATACTCTGAGGAGGTTACAACATCACTTTTGTGATATTCTTGCCCCAAATTCACCACATGAATTTAATCCTGAGGAAACATTAGACAAATCCAAATTGAGGAACATTTCACAAAACAACTGGCCAACCCACTACAAATGTTTCAAGGTCATAAAAGATAAAGTGATATGAGAACTAAGTGCAATCCATGATGCTAGATTCAACCTCAGAAAAAAAGACATTAGTGGGAACAATGGTAAAATTTATATATGGTCTGTAGATTAATATTCTATACTGATATTAACTTTCTGTTAGCTATACTATGCGCAAGTGATACTTAACATTTAGGGTATCTTGGTGAAGGATATTCTTTATACTATTTTTGCAACATTTTTGTAAATATAAAATTATTTCAAAATTAAAGTTAAACATTAAAAAAATTATCTTAAATGAAGCAAGTGATATATCCTCTGTTGTGCCCCACAGTGCTCAAACCAAAGTTGTCCAAGGTAGAAGAAACTAACAGGCTTCTTGGATGGAGGTTAAGGTGGATCGAGTTATCTTCACTTAGTTAGAGAATGTAGAACTGTAGGTGATCTTTGAAATCATCTAGACCTTTGCTACTCCAAGAACTGTCCATGGACCAGCAGCAGTGGTATCACCAGGAACTTATTAAAAATACAGGCTCTCAGAGTTAAACCTACTACTACTATGACTGAATCAGAACCTGCATTTTAACAAGATCTCCAGGTACATGATCTGTTGAAAATCCCTGATTTATCTTGGTGGTTTTCAACCTTGACTGCCAACTGGTATCATCTGGGCAGTTAAAAAAATTCCTGAATCCTAAGTCCCCAGAAATACTAATTTAATTGAAGATATGGAGACTCAGAGCCTGGGGGGTGAGGGTGAAGGTTGAAATACAAGAAGGTATTTTAAAGGTATCATTTATTCATCCCTTCATTTGAAGACTGTTCTTGAGCGTCCATTATGGCCATGCACTCTTCAGAATCCATGGCCATAATGGATTCTTTGCTTTCATGTAGATGGCAAGATGAAAGATAAATACATAAAGAAAATATATACCACTTATGTAATTTAATACCGTGATAAAAATTATAAAGAAAAATAAAACCCAGTAATGGAACAGAAAATGATAGAAGGGCAGGGAAAGCCTCTTTAAACTGGTCACATCTAAATGGAAGGAAGAAGGTAAGAATGTTCCAGTCAGAGGGCAAATGAGAAGGGAGCAAGTTTGGGTGGTGGGGAGGATGGCAAGAAGGATAGTGTGCCTAAAGTGGAGTGATGAGGAAGCAGAGAGTGGTAGAAAATTTCTTAGAGATATCATTTCAGGGTCTTGCAGGCTGAGATAAGGAATATGATTTACATTCCAAGTACAATGGGAAACTATTGGAAGGTTTTGAATAGGGGAATAAAATTATCTGGTCACATTTTAAAGATTTCTCTGGAACCTGGGTGAAAAATTGACTGTAGAGATACCAGAGCAGAGATTGGGAACCAAGTGGAAGCTGTGGCTTAGGCGAGAGATGGCAGTGGAAGTGAAAGAAGGAATTAGATTTGAGATATATTTTGGAGGCAGAGCTGATAGAAATTGGTGCTACATTGGATTCAGGATATGAGGGAAAGAAGAAAGCCACATATGACTATTAGGTTTTGACCTAAGCAACAGAGTGAATGATGGTATCAGTGATTAAGATGGGACTATCTAATGTTACTCTGACTGGAGGGGCTTGCTTATCTGTGGCAAGAGAACAAAACAAACAAAACAAATAACAAAACCAACCAATTAATCAACCAGCCAACCAACCAACCAACCGCTGCTTTGGAGACACTCCCAGTTGAGTCTTTACTATTTTCTTTTAATAAAATTCTCACATCCTCTTTCTCTCAGATGAGATGCTAGCCCCTTACTCTCCTCTCCAACAAAATTCTGTACTGAGCTGGTCAGACCTGGATGAAGAGAAGGCTTCAGTGAATGGGAAAGCGGGGGTCCTGGAACCCACTCCTCTTCCTTTCCCCAGAGGACTCAGTGCAGTGACTGACTGGCATTTCCTTTTTTTCTAAGATACTGTGAGCAACAAATGGTGAAGAATGCACACATGTAAACTAAAATTAATCCGATGATCGAATGACACTTCTAAAAAAATTCAGACATATTTTGTGCTATACATAATTTTTGTGCAAGATGGTGAATTGGCATACATGTCATAAATTTCTGTAGTTAGGAATGCTTTCATATAGCTAGGCTGACCAATTATAGAATCAGGTCTGGCCTGAGGTGTGAGATGCCCAGGAAAACCTCTGAATCTTAGCAAAAGTTACCTCTTGTAGGGAAGTGGACAAGAGGGGCTCTAGAGAATATAATACTGTTTTTCCTTTTTTAATTTTCTTCTGGTGGTAGGGAGTGTTTAAATGATGGTCAATTTCAGAGACATGGTATGATCTCGAGTGAGAAAGAGAAGCAGGATAGACTAAAGCAAGGGCATTACTATTTAATAATCATTCCTTAAATACCTGGCACTAGACTAGTTGCTTTGTACATATTTTATGTAATAATGATAACAACCTTTCAAAGAGGCTATTACCATTTCATTTTATGCATAAGGAAACTGAGGCTTAGATAAAACCAGTATTATTTTTTAATGGCACTTGGACCACAGATAAAGTACTCATGACCTCACATCAAACAACTTTGAGCCACTCTGAATGGGCCAAAGAACCCAATAGAATTGGAATGAGTCTGCAGAGGGAGCATAATAGATTAATTTCTTATATGAAGAAGTTAAACATAGGCAGTGGGTTGCATAGTACTTTCATGTTGGGGACTCTGTGCATGCAGAACCAGCTAATCTCATCTCTAAAGTCTCCTACTTCTGGAGAGATGAATATATACTAGGTCTTTCCCCTCGTCCACTGGGGTCTGTGATCTGCTGAGTCAGCCAGTCCACAACTCCTTCACCCCTTAAGTTCTTCATTCAAAGGGTAAGACCATCTATACTGAGAATATCCAGGTCTTTAAGGAGAAAAAGAATACTATTTAGAGTAAACAGGGGTGGCAACCCACCTGAGCATCAGTTGGTTTCCATGGATGCAAGGCCATGGCTAAGCCCAAGCAAAGGGCACTGGGAAATCTTTCTGACCAGCCTTCAGTGTTGACATGTCAGAGCAAAGCTGAGAGATGTGAGCAGTGAGCTTCATAGGGAGTGTCTTTGTAAAGGGGACATAATGGAGGAGCAATTTCTGCCAGACATGAAGGTGTGTAGATTTATTCTATCATGGAGAAGAGGATCCAAGGAATTAAACAATAAAATTATGTGAAATGAGATTAAATAGAAGGTATTTTGCACCGTTATCCCCTGGAGGTAGGTGGTACTAGATGATAGAAACCCAAATACAAACCTCAGGCTAGTTGAGGGAGAGTGCAAGAACATCTGAGCTTGTGCTCCAATTCGGTCCTTCTTGGTGTGGGTTGAATTATGTCATCCAAAAATATAGGTTGATGTCCCTACCTCTAGTTTCTGTGAATATGAATTTATTTGGAAATAGGGTCTTTGCAGATAGAACCAAGTTAAAATTAGGGCTCACCTGATTAGGGTGAGCCCTAATCCACTGACTGGTATCCTTATTTAAAAAAAAAAGGGAAACTTGGGCACAGAGACATGTAAAAAGAACACCATGTGATGATAGGCAGGTACAACTGCAAGCCAAAGAATGCCAAGGGTTGCTGTCAACCACCAGAAGCTTGAAGAAAGGCATGGAAAAGATTTTCCCTTAGAGCCTCCAAAACAAACCAAACTTACTGACACATTATTCTTTCACAGTTCTAGCTTCCAGAACTGTGAAAGAATAATTTCTGTTGTTTTAAGTCACATAATTTTTGATGATTTGTCATGGAAACCCAAGGAAACTAATTCACTCCCTATATCCAACACAGGTGGATGTAGTAAAAGACAAGTGGTAGTGAGAAGTATTTATATCAAATTGATGGGCCAGTGATAGGATGTAAGAGATAGAGAAGTTCTCTTCATCTCTTGCTGTATCCCTCACAAGGTCACACAGGAATCTCTGTATCTCTTTTCCAAGGCATATTGAGTAGCCTGAAACCATTTTCAAGTTGGCAACAATGCAAGAAAGGCTATCTAAAGGCAAGTAGGCTATCAGAACTGTTTTTATAGCTAAGAGAAATAAAACACTGGCAAATAGCAGCTCAAAATGAGTGAAGATTCACCCAATTCAAAATAAAGTGAAAATGGCATGAGGACAAGGACCAAAGAATAATCCTATATGACTTTTTTGTATCTTAAAGTTAACCAGGTGACATTATTTTACAAAGCACCATTTTATTCAAATTCTTACTTGAAGATTTTTGCCTCTTAAAGGGAAGAATATGAGCTAACATTTCAAAACTCTTCTTCATCAACCACCAATCCAATGGGATTAAAATAAGTGAAATGAGAATAAGCAATGATAACATTAAATATTGTGCGGAATGAAGGGCTAGGTCATAACTTACCATTTCTTGGGTTCCTGCTTTGGCAAACATCATATAATCCAAAAAAACCTTGGTCTTCATTTCTACAGAAACTATAACAAAAGAAAAGGAGATTTATTCCAAATATCTCGTTCCAAACAGAGAACTTTATAATAAGCAAAACAACCACATTATTGATGATGAAACAAAAGTTGACACTTTTAAATTCTGACGTACAGTATTTAGGTAAAAATAAGCTGCCTTGAAGGCCTGGCCATATTCTAGATAGGTACAGGCTTTCTCAGATTAACTAGATTTTGTGTGTGAAAAATTTGCTCATTAGTAAGAGGGATTAAATTTACTAATTAAATTGATTAAATTCAATCATTAGTAAGAGGGATTAAATTTATTCTTTGTCACCCTACAAGTCAGAATAGAATCCAAAATTACAATACAAAAAAGAGCTGATTAGCAGCTCCACAATGTAGTAGGTGGTTTTTTTTAAGTTAGTGAGCTCTTGGACCCTTGAAACATTCAGATACTCTTTGTATAAAATGTGTAAGTCATTTCATGGTCATACAAAACTGTGGTGAAGTTTTGATCATTTCTCCTAAGCAGCTTCTACCTTCTAGAAAATGGTGTGATCATTAATATGAAATAAGTCATCAAAGCGACACGGACATTACTGCCGAATAACTGACTGCACAAAACCTGATCATTTAAATGTGTCAGATTTTGCCTTTTCTCTTTAAGCAGTGAGTTAAGAATTCCTATTACAATGGCAGGATTGTGACTCCACCCTTTTTTTCCCAGAGTAAAACGCAGCTCAGCATGACACCTTTTCCTGGTTTTGAACTCTCCAGCTAATGACCAGGGGAGAAGAAAATTGTCTTGTTTTATTGCATAAAAAAAGGACTTTGTAAGGTCACTGCTTCTCAGGGAAGAACTACAGGGTGAGAACACAAGATGTGTGTGGCCAGTCTAACTCCCTCCTTCACTGAACTCAGACCCTCTCTTTGTCATCTCAGCTCCCAGGGCTCTCTTCGAGAAGGAGCAGGAATTTTGTGAGTGGACCACTGGGAGGCCAGTCCTAGAACTGGGAGGATAGAAGGCATCTTCTGGCTTTTAGGAAAATCAGGTACAAAAGAAAAGAGACGTCTATCATCAGTCAGGGTGCTTTAAAGTTTTGGCCCAAAGCAAGCTCCAAAATGATTCATATAGTATATCTTTAATTAAAAAAAAAACAGTAAAATAATATTACATATTTTCTATAGATACATATAAGATACAGTAAAATAATATTACATATTTTCTATAGATACATATATTTGTAGTAAGTGCAAAGAAACATTTTAGAAGAATTTATGCTATATCGATGCTAGATTATACACAGTGGTTACCTTTGGGAAGATTCTGGGATTGGAGAGATGGTCAAAGGGACCTAAGCCTAGCCTGCATTGTTCCAATTTGTATGAGGAAATAATGTTCATGCAGTGCTTATATAATTAAAAATCTGAAATGACTTAAAATTCTGTTTTAAAGGTTTGGCACAGTGAAGAACAATAGTTGAAGAACAGAAATTTGCAGGAGTAGAATTTGCTTAGAGAGGGAAGAAGAGAGGAAGGTCCACTTTCAGAAGCTTGGGATAGGTCAGGGCCTAATGGCAAATAAAGGTCCAAGTCCAGGGGTAGAATCCTTGAAGCTGGATGCAAAAAACACTCGGTATCTACACCAACCCCTAAATGTCTTGTTGCAGGAAGCGACACCTGACAACTTTGTTAGAGGAAGGAGAATTTATTGCCTGCGGAGTGCATGGGGCTTTCAACAGCACCAAAGCTCCCTTTGGTTAGATTTATTACAGTTTATATACTTTTGCAGTGTCCATGCAAAGGGCACGTGATTCCCTTATCTGAGGTTTCACGTGTGCCTCATGACTCAGGATGGGGAGGAGGAGCTTCAGGTGAGGGGCTGCAAGGGGCGGCGGTGGCAGGGGGCGGAGAGACTTTCAGACCACTGGCTTGTGAGGGGCTGCAAGGGGCGGCGGTGGCAGGGGGCAGAGAGACTTTCAGACCACTGGCTTTCAGAACCTGCACCTTTGGCATTATCATCATGGTTATAGGATTCTCGAATGGAGAGATGGGACACTGAGGCTATAAGCAGGAAGTAGCATTTATTGATGCCGGCACCAGCTCAGCAGATTCCTATCCAAAGGCTGAGCCCTGATTGTAACATAACAAGCAGTTTTATACAGTCATGTTATTCCTAAACAGCTACAGAGATAAAGAAGAACATTAGTTGGATAGCAAACTATGAATCAACAGATGAGAACTGGAGATGGGAGAGGGCTTAGGAATGGACTTTAACCAGCTGAGTCGGTCATTTCTATAAGCCCTTTCCTTTGCATTTTTCAGATGCTGCCTCTCCTTTGTTAGCCTTAGGTTAAGAATCAGAATAATATGGTGTAAGATAAAACCAGATCCCCCTAATGAAAGGAAAGAAGGAAGGAAGGAAGGAAGGAAGGAAGGAAGGAAGGAAGGAAGGAAGGAAGGAAGGAAGGAAGGAAGGGAAAGAAAGAGGGTGAGGGAGGTGGCGGAGGGTGGGAGAGAGAGAAAGACATAGCAGCATCTGAGTTTAGCTTTTCTATTAGAATAAAAAATCCATGATGGTAAATGTTCTGTTTCTTTCTTTCTGTGTTTTCTAATTTTAATTTTTAAAATCACCTGTTAATTCTTAAAGGATCTGTTAGCATCTAAGTCATAATAGCTGGTGGCTCATGTACCAAAAGGCCCCTTGTGTGACAACTGCAAGTGTATATACTGGAAAAAGCTGGTGGGCCTGAGACAAATCTAAAGTGAAATAAAAAAAAAAAAAAATACTCCAACAGTGGAGGTGGAATGATACTAAAAGGTTCCTACAAGTGGAATTCTCTGTCAGATTTGAATTCCCAAATCCCATTCAGCCTCTATGAACTTGCCTGTAGAGCAGATAATTTTACCCCAAAGTTGAATACAAAGAAAGGAGAAAGGCAAAGGCATTTAACTTTTTCAAGTAGCGGCTTAAGTGCCATTTCCTTTTAACACCGTCCTTCTGAATTTGACAACAAAAATAAAGGGGTAGGGTAACCAGGTTGACTATAGATTTCACTCCCCAGGTGCCCTCTTTCTTTCAGGGAAGGAAATGGACCAACCATCAACAGGTGGCAGAACTTTTCAGTAGAGGTCAGTGTTCTTGGGAACATGGGCGCTCCTCATGGATCTTCAAACTGAAAGTTATCCATGAAGCTGTGCTATCTTGGAATGGCTTGCTAGACACCTTGGTCTGGGCACTTGGTTTTTATTGCAGCAAGATAACTATGTGACAGCTATAAGCCTGCACTGACATCCTCAACTGGAAGCGGTGAGTGGGAAGAGGATTTCTATGATCCCATTTGCCCAGGAGCACACCCTGTCCATCTTCTCAGGACTCTTACTTTGATAGATGGTCTTCTGTTAGTACCAACAGAGAATTTTCCTTCAGGTATTTTCTTAGCCTCAACCTTATATTTAATATTTAAAGCTATCTCCTTATCTGCCATCAACTTAAATGATTTCTAGAGAACTTCTTATATATTACTTATATGTAGAACTACCTAAATCGCTCTCTATTTTTTAATAATCCCACACAACATTTATACTTCTATTCAATTTATAGTCATAGCACACTGAAACCAAGAAGAGTGTTGTAAGTTGTCAAGAATGGGGACTTAAAAAAAAAATGTATTTTCCCAAACCTCTCTACCTTATGTTAATATCAGGGGGGGTTGTCCATCCCAAATGACAATTTCTTATGTTTGGTCAACAAGCTAGGAAACATTTTCAAATTTTGTAATTTGCTCTGATTTTTCCTAAGTTTCACAATTTTCTGGGAGGAGAAATAGGATATGTTCAGGAAGAGATCATTTACTTTACAGGGGGAAGCTCTGAACTGGTCACAGATCGGGAAATTTGGGGGAAACAGAAGAAATAAGTATACATGTAGCTCCAGGGTCTTTCTTTTACCACAGACATGATGGTGGTCTCAGTTTATGCCTCAAATTCAGAAAAAATGCCCAAGTCATGCAGCTAGATGGCATATTGTCATGTATCCCAAAGATGGAGAGTGGATTTTGCCAACTTTTAGCCTAAAGAAACTGGTATGCTTAGGAATATGGATTTGGTTCAAAGTTCCTTGGATCTAAAGCTTTTGCTTCAATTATTAAACCTGAAGTTTTTTTAATAATTAAAAAATTAGAAGGGAAGGATAAGGAAGACATAGATTTGGAGAAATCATTGAGAAAAGTTCTGGAGCTATTAGAAACCTTTAGATTGTTTGTAATGCAGTCACCTAGAGGGACCAGACTGGCCAGAGAAGAGTTGAGGTCTCATTTGCCTAGCAACTTACAGTTTTGTAGTTTTTCTTGACACAAAGAAAAAGAGACTGCAGTTGAATTTTCTGGTAGTCTGATAGAAAAGAACAAAATTTTCTTCAGGTGGGTGCCAATTTTTAGGTTAGGCGCTCATTTAATCCTCACCATAATCCAACCAGGTAATATTATCTTTCCCATTGAATAGTTAGGAAAGGCTATTAATCAGGAAGACTAACTGCTATAACAAACGACCTCCGAATCTCAGAAACTTAATACAAAAACAGACTTATTTTTTGCCCAGGCAAAAATCTAGTGTGGATGTTTCTGGATGGGTGGCTATCCTGGTGGCTCTCCTTCAATTTATAACTCAGAGATCCAGCTGCTCCCATCATGAGGCCCCACTAATGGGGGTGGAGATAGTGAAGAGAGAGCAAAGAGTGTCCTGTGGCATGATTATAGCCAAGCCTGTAATTGGTGTATATCATTTGGACCCACACTCAGTTGAATAGAACTCCGTTTCATATACCCACCCAGATTTAAGGGCGGGTTGGAAATGCAAATTAATTATGTAAGTGCCTGGAGAAAGAAGAAAGCTAAGAACTGATGAGCATTAGAAGTTTCTGCCACAGATACTAACAAATGAGAGGTTGAATATTTGTTGTTGATTTTTTGATGTCTTTCAAAAAGATGTGAGGCAGAGCATTAAAGGTACATGCTCAAAGTCACACAGCTGTTCAGAGGCACAGAAAGGTTTTTGAAGTCATGTTCACTGGCTCCAAAGCCTGTAGTCTGAACCACACCATATGGCTTCTCAAGCTGCACTGCACCCAGGAGGAACATTGTAGTGTACCTCTTCAGAGACTTAAGGGTCTAAAGCACCTTTTGCATGCTAGTACAGGACACATTCCCTTCAAAAGCCTCTTAGAAAAGACCAAAGACAAATGTGGTTGAACCCTAAACGCGGTGTGTGTTTGTGTGTGTGTGTGTTTTCTGGATACAGGAAGGGACAAGTTTAAAAGGGCAGAACCACAGTGTGTTTTGTTTCCTTCATTTTTATTTTTTTATTATTTTTTTTCGGAAGTTAATTTCC
>NW_006494608.1:7643351-7647135 GCF_000325575.1 Pteropus alecto | reverse complement strand
ATGAGAGTACTTCCGGAAAGGGTGTTTAGCCCCTTGATATTTTATTCTTAAAATAATTATAGGCTTAATTCCAGCCCCAGGTCAGCCATGCACAATACCAGATTTCTCATACACCTGGGAATAAAAGCCTGCCATCAAAGCAAACACTTATCTCTCATCTCAGTTCTGAAAAAGTAATTCAGGAACATACATCCTGAGGCTAGCAAAGGATATTCTTTCTTTCTTTTTCCCAGGGGGCAGAGATAATTAATTCAAGGTAAAGTTGGAGACATTTGGGTTTGATAGGTGCCTCCCCACCACCCCAATTACCTTTATTTAGAACTAAATAAAAGAACTAAAAATTCTCTTCACATCTCCGCCAATTCTTTGGCAAAAGAAAGTTGGTCAAGTTTATTAGTTTTCCTGTAAAAGGAGAGTAAAACAATTAATTTTTGTAGAAGAAATCAGATGGTTGAGAGTATTTCAGAAGGCTGATATTCGTAAGAAATTATGGAGACCAGAAGAACACAGAACATCTTTAAAGCCCTGAAAGAACACACACACACACACACACACACACACACACACACACCCTAAAAACTCAGGATTCTACAGACAATAAAAATAGGCTCCAGGACTGGAAGGGAAGAAATTCTCAGATCAAACAAGAATAATAGAATTGATTGCAAACAGATCTGTATTACAAGAAATGCTAAAGAAAATACTTCAGGCTAGAGGAAAATGATGTCATATAAAATCTCAGATCTGAGAAAAGAATGAAGAACATCAGAAATAGTAACTATCTGGATAAATGCTAAATTATTTGGTTTTTACTATCTTCCTCTTAATTTATTATACATACAATTTTAAAAGAAAAAGTTATGGAGTTTAAAGTATGTAGATATAGTACATACAACTATGGCATAAGGGACTGGGGTGAGAATAGATGGACCTGTATGATTGTAAGATTTCTATATTTATTACATAAAGTGATACAATATTAACTATTAGTAGGCTGTGAAAAATTAAAAATATATGTTATAACTTTTAGAGCAATCATTAAATATATGTAATACAAAGGAATATGACAAAAGCCAGTAAAAAATTAAAATGAAATTCAAAAATCATTCTAATAATAATAAAAAAGGAAAGGAAACAGAAAAATAGAAAACAGAAGTTATGAATGCAAAAGAAATAATAAAACAACAGACCCAAACTCAACTATATCAATAATTGTGTTAAATGATAATGGTCTAAACATTTCAACCATAAGGTGGAAATTTTCAGAAGGAATAAATATACATGACTCAACTATATTTTGTCTATAAGGAATATACTTTAAATATGAAGACCCAGATATGCTGAAACTAAATAAATGAGAAAAGACAAACCATGAGAACAGTTAAGTATTAAAATTCTAGATTAGTTATACTAATATCAGACAAAATGAATTTATACTATAAGATTACCAAATATAAAGAAGAACATTTCATATCATAAAAGTATCAGTTCATGAGGAAGAAAAAAAATCAATGTGTGTATACCTAATATAAGAGCTTCAAAATACATGAAATAAAAATTGACAATATTAAAAGGAAAAATCGACACATTTCAAATTATAGTTGCAGATTTTAACACTTTCTCAACAAAGATCTGAATATTATTAATCATCTTGATGTAATGTATTGAATAGTACACAAAAAATTAAAATACATATTTCTCAAGTTTATGTGGTACACTTAACAAAATAGAATATATTGGGCATATTTCTCAAGTTTATGTGGTACACTTAACAAAATAGAATATTGGCAATAAAAAAGTCTTAATATACCCATTTATGAAAATAGTTCTCATCTATCTTGGAAAAGAAGGAAACTTCCTTAACCTGATTAAGAATATCTACAAAAACAAGGAACCTATAGCTACATTCATATCAGAATTGAATGTCTCATTGTTTTCTAAATAAAATAATAAAGCAAGAACGTCTATTCTCAGTACTTCTAATCAACACTGCATTGGAGATCCTAGTCAGTGCAATAAGATAAGAAAAAATAATATACATAAAGATTAAAGAGAAGTAAAACAGTCTCTATTTGCAAATGATATGATAATACACATTGAAAATCTAGTGAATCTATTAACAAGTTCCTAGAACTAATAAGTACATTTAGCAAAGTCACAGAATACAAGATAGACATATAGGAATCAATTGCATTTCTATATATTAACAACGGGCAATTAAAAAGTGAAATTTCAAAAGTCCACTTACAATAACATAAAAAAATAAAATACTTAAGGATAGTTACCAAAACACGTGTGAGATATGAACATTGAAAACTATAAAACATTACAATGGATAATCAATGAAGCCCTAAATAAATGGAGAAATATAGCATGGTTCATAGATTGGAAGACTCATTATTGTTAAAATAATTTCCCCTAAATTTATCTATAGATTTCATGCAATCTGAATAAAAAAATAAGCAAAAAATAAATAAATAAATTGACAAACAGATGCTAAAAAGTTATATGCAAATGCAAAGGACTTGAGTTAGCTAAAATAATTTTGAAAAAGAATAAGATAGAAGGACTTATACTACCAGGTTTCAAGAGTTACTATAAAGCTGATTAGTGAGGTATTACTGTAAAGATAAACATATAGATCAATGAAATGCAATAGAAAAGCCAGAAATAGACCCACACTTATATGGTCATTTGATTTTCCACAAAAGTGTCAACATAATTCAATGACAACTGGGTATCTGTATAAGAAAAAAAATAAACCTAGTTTCTTAACTCTTTCTATGCTACAAATTAACCCAATGTAAATCATAGACTTAAATATAAGAACTAAAACAATTAAGCTTAGAGAAGAAAATAGGTTAAAATCTTTGTGACATGGAGCTGAGCAAATTTCTTAAAACATAAAATGCACAAGCAATGAAAAAAATTAATAAAATGGACTTTGTTAAAATAAGAGCAGAGGCTTTTCAAAAGATATGGTTAAGAAAATGTAATAAATAGCCCCAAACATAGACATAGAGAAAATGTTTGTATAACATATAACTGACAAGAACTTGTATCCAGAATATACAAAACACTTTTTAAAAAAATTCATTTATTTAAATTAGTTTCAAGTATACAGTACATTGGTTAGACATCTATATAGTTTATAAAACGATCCCCCCAATTGCTCATTCCCTCCCCGGCCCTCCACCTAGCCATCATATAAATGCTAACTGCATTCCGTCTGCCATGCTCCTTTACCCCGTGACCAACTATCAACTACTAATTTGTATTTCTTTAATCCTTCACCCCATTCTCCTAGTCCCCCCACGCCCCTCCCCTCTGTTCATCACCAAATTGTCCATTATATTTGTGAGTCTGTTTTTGACTGGTTTGTTCTTTTTGTTCCTTATATTCTGCATATAAGTGAAATCATACAGTATTTATCTTTCTCTGTCTGACTTGTTTCACTCAGCATAATAACCTCTAGGTCCATCCACTTCATTGCAAATGGTAGGAATTCCTTTTCTTATGGCTGAGTAATATTCCATTGTATATATGAACCGTAATTTCTTTATCCAATAGTCTGTTGATGGACACTTAGGTTGCTTCCATATCTTGGCTATTGTAAATTGTGTTGCCATGAATATTGGAGTGCATAGATCTTTACGAATTATTGTTTTAGTTTTCTTTGGATAAATACCCAGAAGAGCATTTTTAATTTTTTTTGAGAAACCTCCAGATTGTTTTCCATAGCGGCTGTACCAATTTGCAGTTCCACCCACAATGTATGAGGGTT
>NW_006494608.1:7634038-7638036 GCF_000325575.1 Pteropus alecto | reverse complement strand
TTCATCCTTCTGGTGATCCTCCACCACCCGCAGGTGCGGGTCCAGCCCGATTCATGACTTTGCCCCTCCTACTGGCTTCAATGAGGCTCCTTTATATTTTCAAATGTAGGTGTTATGATCAGTTGGACATCAGGTGATTCTCCACGTTGATTATTTTATAATTCGGTTGTAATTTCAGTGTGGACCTTGGAGGAGATGAACGCTGCTTTTACCTAGTCTGCCATCTTCCTCTCATAAAACACTTTTATGACTCAACAATAATAAAATAAATAGCCCATTTAAAAATGTGTGCAAAGTTTCAACAGACACAAAAAGATATGCAAATGGTCAATAATTATATTAAAAGAATCTCGTCATCAATAGTCATCAGGGAATTGTAAATTTAAAACCATAATGAGATATTATGAGATATATTATGAGATAATATTTACCTCTAGAATAGGTAAATATTAAAAGACTAAAATATCAAGTACTGGCGAGGATGTGTAGAACCTGTCATTTTAATACACTGCTTATGAGAATGAAAAATGGTATGGTCACTTTGGAAAACTGTATGACGGTATCTTATAAATTTCATATAGCTATGATATGGTCTCGCATTCTAACTCATAGGCATTTTTCCAACTGAAGTTGAAATATATATCCACACAAAAACTTGTGTGTAAATGTTCATAGCAGCATTATTTATAATAGCCTTAAACTAGAAACAACTGGTGAATGAATAAAAACAATTGTGATACAATGGAATATTACTCAGCAAAAAAAAGAAAAAAAGAAAAAGAAAAAAGAAATGAAAGAAAGAAAAGAAAGAAATACTAATTTACACAATATAATAAGTCTAAAATAATTACGCTAAGTGAAAGAATTCACACACAAAGCTACATATTGTGTGATTCCATTTATATGAAATTCTAGAATAGAAAAAATTATAATGACAGAAAGCAGAGCAGAGATTGCTTGGAGCTGTGGATTGAGAACAGGAATCAATGAGAGAACTTTCTAGGTCAATGGAAATGCTCTGTATGTTGATTAGGGTGGTGATGGTTACATGGCTGAATATATTTGTAAAAAATCATCAAAATTTACACTTACAAAAGGTAAATTCTATTGTATGTATATTATACTTTAGTAAAACTGAAAAAAAAACCCTGGCTTTAGACAGATATTTAAAAAAGAGAAAGAAATAATAGCAATGAGGGTACTACACTTCAAAACCAGTGTATGTTAGTCTTGGTTCTCCAAGAAACAGATGCCACAATGGGATTAAACATGTGAGGATTTTATTAGAGAAAATCCCTGCATGAAAGGAAAGAGGGAAGAAGCCAAGGAAGTCTGAGAGAGCCATTAGACCGAGATGCATGGCATAGTCAGGTACCCGATAAGTATTTATTGAAGAAATTAGGAGCTTTTTAAAGAACTTAGAAGTCAGGGGTCAAATAATAAAGTTATATTCACATAACTTCTTTTAGATAATGACATTAAAGAATTTTAGGGCAGTAAAAGATCTTAGATATAAACTAATTCTGGATCACAGCTGTGAGAGCTAAAGACTTAATAGCAACATGGGGTTCATAGAGTCTATGCTGGGAACTGGACTGGAGCAGACTAGGTGGCCAGAGACAGACAAATGCAATGAGGGTGAGTGGGAGATATAGATGGAGAGTAAAACTAAATCAAAACACCTTGATGCATCCAGTCTTAGGAGTTATATTCAGGAGATGAGTCAAGTAATTAGTAACCCAGAAAATCAGGAGAAAAGAAGTGCAAGGTGGAATAAAATTAAATAACTCAATTTCAGAGAATAAGGCAAGTGTCTTTTATTTTTTTAAAAGATAGTTTTATGGCACAGAAATAGGCCAGCTGGCTTCGTGTTACTGATGAAGCCTAGAAAGATGAAAGTGATGCTTAACTCCACACAAATAAACATCCTTGGATAGCTGGTATGATAAACAGTAGCCACAGTGACAATTTATTAAAGACTGGTAAGTAGGAACTGCAATCAAGTCTATGAAATGTATTTAGAATTATACATGTGCTGTATGCCATATATTCAAGGGTTGCTCTGAGTAATGCACATCAGTGTGAATGAAAGATTGAAATGAAAGAAAAGAAGACAGTAACCTTTAAGGGCTGGAACAAAGCACAAGGAGATTTTTATAATATTGATTTGGTGCACTGGAGAGTATAGCATTAATGGTAACTCAATGGAAGAGTGATTAGGGATAACGGTGCATCTATCAATTTAAGAATTTAAACATGTCCCAGCAATGTTTTCTCATTATTTGAGGTTTTTCTGAAAAATAAAATATACCTTCTCCGAAGAATTTTCTCCTATTATTGGCCAGATTTAAAAAAAAATAATGATTCTGTCTTAAATGCAGAGAATGGATTGGAGTAGGAGGAAACTGGAGGGAGAAGAAATCAAGTAGAAAGTTGTTGTTTAAATTCCCACAAGAGATTATGTGGGCTAAAAAGGAGATATTAATAAGTGTGTGGATGAAAGAAGTGATTGACTTGAAGATATGTAAGTGGAAGGATGATCAGGACTTAGTGGTTGTTTGGATAGGAGGAGAAAGCATCAAGGAGTTAGTGACTGCACATAGGTAAGTGGTTTGAGTAGCCATGAGGAGGGTACACCTCTAGGGCATCCTTATGGAGACATTAGTGGGCAGCTAACTACAGGGACTCAAAGTTTCTGTTTTCCTATGGAAATTTACACATTTACTCTCTCTGTCTGAACCATTTTCCCCAAACTCACATCATGGGACCCACCCTATCTAACATGTTCCACCAACCCTCCTAACGCTCCAATATCACACTTTGTTCATTTCTTTTCTAACACTTCTAAAGCATTCATGACTCATGCTCCTCTCCAAGTCCTCACAAAATCATCCATTTCAGATTTTCTCCTTTCTCTTCATTTTCAACAGGCCAACTAAAATGAGCCACCTACAAATAGCTCCTTGCACAGGAACAAGCCACAATACAGACGTAGCCCTGCCTCCATTCATTTCACCCTGGAAGCATTTTTCTCTCCCTTTTCCAATCCCACTGTCACCTAAGACCACAACAATAACAATCTAAAACAAAAACAAAAGTCTGAAGACATTAGTTCCATTGTATATGACAAATTTCATTTTCACACGAGAACATCACAATTTCCACACAAACAATTGGTTGGTTCTTATTTATTTATTTATTTTTACTTTTGTGCTCCTCAAGGACCCTTTTAAGTGATATTTTTATAAAACAAAGTCACAGCCTTCCACAAAAGTGAATCGAAATCTCAGTCTTTAAACGGGGACATTGCTTGCAACTTTGAGAAAACAGCTCCCATTTCCAATCTCCCATTTCATTATAGAAAAATATGTCCCAATAAATTATAAAAATTATATTTTAACAAATTGTCATCATACTATATATAGAAAAGCAGGAAAAAAAGATTAATGTATTACAAGACAAATCTCTGGCTTACATTAGTTAAGATTAGATTTGGCTGTGATAACAGAAACTCAAATAACCGGCTTGAACATGAAAGAAGCTTATTTTTGTCTTACCTCCAAACTGAGAGTGGGCAGTGGGGTTCTGCTTGTTGACTTCTAGAGACCCTTGATTCCATACAGTTCATCACTCTGTCATCCCTAGGCTGTGGCCTTCGCCGTCATGGTCCAAAATGACATCAAGATGTCTAGGTTTCACATCCATGTTCTTGGCAGAAGGATGGAGAAGAGTCCAAAAAGAAAGAAAAGTGTGCACATTAGACAATGTTCTAGGAATTGAATTTAGGAACTGTCACAGGAATTTCACTAGCTGCAACCATAGTCATATATCAGGCCTAGTTGTAAGAAGGGCTGAGAAAGATAGCCTTTTTTCCTTATGCAATAGCAAAATTATGGTTTCTGGTATTTCTGGTTTATTACAATAAGAAATTGTTCTCTCAAATCATATATATGTGTGTGTGTGTGTGTGTGTGTGTATATATATAGATATAGATATAT
>NW_006494608.1:7618610-7633196 GCF_000325575.1 Pteropus alecto | reverse complement strand
CGTTTTTTCCTTTTATGACCCTTCATTATTGGTGTTTTGTTCACATGTTTTGTCTGCCACCTGGGTATTCCAGCATTATGAGAAATGGTAGCATGTGTGAAATTTAAGAGACTTCTTTAATTTTTCAGGAAAGTCAAATTACCTAATAAAGTTATGGTCTTTATTTAATGTTAAAGCAATCAAGAGAAATGATAGTTTTTTGTAACTCCATCCTTCCCATACATTACCATAGTAAGCAATTTGGCGCATATAGATAGATAGATAGATAGATAGATATATAGATAGATAGATAGATATCTATATCTATATATATATATATAAACTTTCTGTTACTAAGGAAAAAAAAGGGGAAATAGATTTTGGAGGACAATTAGTAGGTCTGCCACAGACTGAATTTCTGAATATTTCCTTAAAACAGATTCCTAGATTACTGAGTTCAAATGTTTAAACTATATTTTAAAGTTTTCTAGCTGAAACGGTTAGCCAGTCATCAAAACTGACATTCATCTCTTCTTTCTGGGCACACAGACTATACTTCCTAGTATCTCTTATAATAAGATATGGTCATGGACAAAATTTTGGCTAACAGAATTTGAGCAGGAGGGTTGTATGTCACTTTCCGGCCTGGTCCTAGGAAGTATAACATGTTTTCCACCTTTCCATCCAGTCAAAATGGAGATGAACCCCACACAAACTTGGAAGCCATATATTAAAGATGGCAGAGCTGGCAGCTTCTGTTCTCCCATCTAGTATTTATTATGTATGCAAGAAATAAACTTTTACTGTTTGGGTCATTGTCTTTTTGAGTGTATTTTTGTTGTTAGGAGTTAACCTACTTAACTAAGACAAAGCTTTTGACAAATACTGTGACATAATTTCCAGAATCTATCAATTTCTATTCCATGGAAAGATTTACATGCTTGTTTTCCTTAACATAATGAATATTATGGTTTTTAAAATATTTGCCAATTTAATAGGAGAAGACTCATTGTTCGATATGCATTTTTGCTTTGTTTTGTTTTCTTGCGAGGCTGAGAATTTTGAAATGTTTACTAGCCTTTGTGTAACTTTGTTTCCCCCTTTTTGGTTGCTATTAAAAAGTTAGTATTTTTTAAATGACTTTTTTTGCAAGATTGATATTATTAACCCTAGTTGTCAGGGTAGATACTACACTGGACAAAGTCAGCATATGAAAATCTCTATTAGTATAAAAGATAAACTAAATAGTTGATCATTTTGTTTTGTTTTGTAAAGCAAAGAGAAGTCCTCAGTCTAAAAGATAGGACGTAAGCCAGAGATAGAGAATCACTTTCAAGTGAAACAGTAAATGGCCAGAAGAGCTCAAACTCATATGCTTCCAGCAGTACAGATTTTAAAATCCTTTGCTCTCGTAAGTAATAAGGATGATTACTTTCTCATCCCATATTTAATGACAGAGCTTGAAGTTCATCTGAGGGTCTGTCTACTATTGTTCTTTACCTATCAGCTGTTAATAGTTCAAAGAAATGTAGTAAAATTTGGTTTCTGGAATTCTCTACATATATGCAAGACATTTTTCATAACTCTTCTAATCTCTCATTCTCCTATTTTTTTTTTTTCGTATACCACGGCCTGTTTAACAGTAAATATTATGAAGCTCTACCTCTAGACTTCTGTGGTGACTTAACCCATCCAGAGCAACCTCCACTGTTGGTCCCTGCTGCATTTCAAAAGTACTTCTTGGGATGTGTATTCGTGTGTGTGTGTGTGTGTGTGTGTGTGTGTGTGTGTTGGCCATACGGGACATCACTTGTAAAATTATTAATCTTTTAGAGGGAAATGAAATGGGACATCTCTTGCAGAGTTCTTAATCTTTTTAGTAAACCTAGTTAAGTTTTCTTCCCTCCCTTCTTTGAGAGAAAGCCCCTCTCTGTCAAATGCCTATAATTGCCCCCAAACTGGTGACTCATATTCTCTGGCTATTGATAAGGGTCCTCAGTCCATTGGAAATGGTGTTGGTGTTAGGCCAGACAGGGCCCTTAGGTCTGAGAGGGGAGGGGACTTTAGGCCAAAGCAATCCTGTTTTCCTTTACTCACTTAGTAGGAAAATCAATAATAGCAATTAATAGATATATGATTTAAATAACAAGTTTGTATCTTCTTTTCTTGTCTAGGGTCTGAGGTGGCACTTTAGCAGGAAACCCAAGACCCCACTCTGACTGAGGCAGAAAGAGAAAGAGCTCCATGAAACCCCTGTAGGCAGGGACTATGGCCATTCTCAGCAGAAAACAGATACGGAAGAAGAGACCTCCCTTCCCTCAACATCCATATTAATAATAAGGGGGTTCATGGCTCTTAGAAAAAGAGTTAGGCAGGAAAGTTAGGGGGTTTTGGGTCTGCTTGCAAAAATACTGAGGTTGTCCTATCCTAGAAGGGGTCCACCCTAATCCACCCATAATTAAGCATTTTTTTTAACTCACACAAAGAAACAAGCAGAATTAGGTATCAGTTTAAGCCAGTCATTTGCACCTGTGCAATGAAGACCCCAAGGACTGTCAACTCACCTGAGCCTCATTATGTCATTATTATAATATGATGCATATGCCCGAAAGTTCATTAATATCATTATAACAGACTGACCTAAGGGAACGAACATGCGCAGAAAGCAAATGATGAATCACTGAGTCCTGTCAATCTTAGTTTCCAATCAAGGAAGACCACCCCTCTAAGAAAAGTAACCACCCACAGCAAATAGGGATAAAAACCACAAAAGCTTTGTTACCAGCCCTTTTGAGCTACGCTTCTCTTACTTAGGCTCACTTTCACTTCTGGAAGTGTCATTTCCCTTCTAATAAAGCTTTTCTTTTCTACTGTATTTTGGTATCTTGCTCAATTCTTTGTTCGAGACATCAAGAACCTGGACAACACGCTGGGAGAGGATCTTCACTCTCTGATAACATTAGGAACGTGAACTGAAATGGTTGTGGGATGCAACAAGGCCAGGTAACTTAAATATGGTATAATAGGTTGCATTTCTGTTGGGTAGGGTTTATGATCAGATTTTTCAGTTCCTTTGTTAGTCTGTTTGCCTTGAGCTTTATCATCTGGTATTAGAAGTGTGTAGGGGAAAAGTACTCAATCAAAAAGCAGCAAATTCATAAATTTACCCAACGCAATTCTGTCCTACTTTTTTTTTAAATGGAGTCCCCAAGGTTTTCCTTATATATGTGTGATTTAGCACTCACTAGGGATTGGGGCAGAGTTTACATTCAGATTTTGAGTCTCACTATTTCTGAGCCTCATCACTTTGATTTTTCTTCCTTGCACCCCAAATTTCCAGCTGTTCTGTCAGCTCTGAATTTCTCTGTCACTTTAAGCTAATAAGAATGTGATTTTTTGCCACTGGAATTATGAGGATTGGGTAGTGCCTTCAGGCAAGAAAAAAAAAAAATACCCACCACACTAATTAATGATCTTTGATTCCAATATCAGTCAGATAATCATCAGATGTGGCATGGAGAGATCCTCTGAGCTGAAATCACCGTTTGCCTAATCTTACCTATCCATGAAACTTGGTGAGCTCCCCTCACTCAGGATATTGTTGTGTGGGAAGATTATAATGAAGAAAAGTAGTTGTATTAGTTTATATGTTTGTGTAAATAAATGAAATAGGGATAAATTTATCATTATAAATCTTCCAAGATGGCAGAGATAGTATTAGGAAAATAATATTCTGAAAGATCAAAGATCTGAAGTTGAAGAATTTAAAAAATTTTTTAAATTTTCAATTAGAGTTGACATTCGATATTATTTTATATTAGTTTCATGTGTACAGCATACAGACTGAAATTGAAAGATTTTAAACTTGAAGATCTTAACTTGAATATTCAGAAAAATTATCCCTAATAGTATATAAGATTTGTTGGGGAGAAACAAACTTTCTTCTACCCTCAAGTTTCTTCTGGCTGGTCTAATAATCAAATTGACATGAGACAAATTAGCAAGAGAAAATAACTAGTTTTAATATGTACATATGCATGGAAGTCTTGCATACATGAGAGAGTCAGAGACTTCCCGTGGAGGAGAGGTTCAGAGAAAAGGAATATGGGTATATAAGACATCTTGAGCTAGGAATGAGATAAGGTGACTTGGAGGCTTCAAAGGTCATTGCAGGATGATAAGAACAAATGTTCAGTTAACAGAAGTTTGCCCTGCCCTACAGATAGGTTTAAAAATTTATCTCTGACTATCTCATTATGGGCAAGACCCCTGGTTCAAGTTCTTTTGGGTGGTTAAAGGGAGGGACAGAATTTTCTCTTAAGCCTGACCCTAAAATTGCTTGTAGCTCAAAGTATTCTGCATATCGCTGAGGCATATTTTGGAGTGGCTTATTCTGAATCCCCACAGATTCACCAGTCAAGGCAGGGGCCCTAAGCAGAGAGAAGGTGAAGTGGTGTCCCATAGGTAAGTAGGAAGGCCAAGACCCTAGGGTTAGTGGAGGAACAGATAGCTTTGATAATCACTGCTCCACTTTGGGGACATATCCAATGAAGTGGATAAACTTGGAATAGGCACCCAAAAGTAGATTGGCTCATCAAATACCTTCTGCTTCGATGTGGCATGAAGACCAAGAAAGGTACTCTGTCCTTCAAAGATTTCAGGGTTTTCTAGACCTTTTGCCATTTTCAAGAAGCTTCTTTCTTTTGCTTACCACCAGGCAGCAAGATGCAAACTCACTTCCTCTCTCCTTCCTCTTTCTTCCAGTCCAAAGGGTGGCAGGAGGAAAGAGAAGCAATGAAATGTTGAGAGAGCCACAAGCCACAAGACCATGTCTCTGTTTTTCAGTTTTATCCTGACTAGCCTCCAGGTAAGAGCAAATTGCTAATAAGAAATTTAGAAAACAGATTAGCAGATTGAAATTCCATTTAGAAACTCTTAACCAGGTGTGTTTCATTAACAATAGCTCAGAAGCCTGTACACAGTTGCAAAAGTTGAAGGGTGGGAGGTTACTTACCTATTCACTTTTTCCAGGCTCCTCCTGTTACAGAACTCAAGGGGTTCATTTTGGCTGCACATGTCAAACCCAAAAGAGACATAGACTGGAGTTTGCAGCAAAGAAAGCAGAGGTTTATATAGAAAATGGTGCCAACCTCAGAGACATACGTGAGCTAGCGCCCAAAGACCTGGCTCCCCGATGGCCTCTAGGGGATGAGTTTTATAGGGGAAGACACAATAGGGAGTTGGGGTCGTGGGCTCTACTGATGAGTCAGAGCTAGGGTAGAAGGCAGCTGATCATTGCATCAGGTCCTGATGTCAGTCATACATCATTCTTCCTGGTTTCAAGGGATGCTGATAGGGTTATTGCCTTTGTGGGAGCTGCAAGATGTTATCTTTAGTTTGATAAAAAATGTTTTTGTGGTCAACAGACCTGAGGCTTTGTTCCTAAGACCATTTGATGCTGACCTAAGGCCTTAATGATTAAGCAAGTGAGCCCAAAGTCAGTCTGAATCAAGGAGAAAGAGAAGAGAAAAGTCATTTTAAAGAAGTGAAGATTTGCATGGTTACACTCCTGATGGATTGTTCTTGGCTGAACCACAACCTGACCAACACAAAGCATCCACTTGTCAGTTTCCTCAGCATCTTGACTAAACAGTGTGTAATACACCTCTGCTGAGGATGCTTTACAGGAGGCCAAGCTCACATTGGCTCTGATAACTTATAGCTTGAAATCTCTAGGGTGTCTTCACCTCGGGAGTGTGAACACTAGCTCTTGAAGGGAGAGGGGAAAAGGACTGGGATATCCTGCAGCTATTCTTATTTCTATGCAGTGGTGGTTTGGTTTATTCCCTGGGCAGGACTAATTAGAACTCTCCTCCTGCGTGGTTTTCTTTTCTAGGAGGCTAGGTCTGAATTGCAACTGTAACTCTGACATCTTGCAATGATTGTGCTCTCAAAAAAATGCTCTATTTAAATTATTTAGGCTGCTGCTGCAACTTCGAGTGATTGGAAACTTAGAAAAACCTGGAAGAAGCGGAAATTTATCTTTCTAAAAACGAAGTAACGAAATTTTAGTTGCCTTATTTCACACTTAACATTTATATTAGAGCTACTTTTGGCAATATTACTGAAAAGTGCTCTAATACAGCTTATTTTGTCAGAGAACTTATATGCACGTTACTTTATTGACATTAATATATTGTACTTTACGTTTGTTTTATAAATATGAACATGCTTCAGTCCCTGAGACATTCTAAGATAATTAAGTGACAAAATTTTTAAAAAATTGGTCTAACTAGTTGTTTTATACCATGAACATTAAATGAATTATTTGCCTGAATTTCCCATTTTCCAACTAGTGATTTTTGCAACATATTTACAAAGCTTCAGTTTCCCTATTTATCAACTTATGACCTTCATTCAACAACACTGAGTGCCTGCCTGGGAACTTGCTTTGCAAAAACAAAGTCTCTGCTCTTCAGGACATAAGACAAATGATAGATGAGTAAACAAGCAAATTAGAAAAAAAATTTCAAAAAATGGTAAGTGCTTCAGGGAAAATGAAATAAAGTGATGTAGTGGAGAGTTCCTGGTAGGTTAATTCAGAAATTCAGCCACATGAAGACCTTTGGGAGCAGAATTCCAGACTGAAGGAGCATGTTCCTGAGGCAGGAGTACAAGTGGCTGAACCAGGTTTCCAGTGGAGATTTAGTGGCCTCATTCATTAATTCATTAATTCATTAATTCTATCATTCAACCAAAGAGAGCAACAAAGTCCCACCCCGCTCCCTGTCCTGGAGTCTGATTTATCTCTGAAAATTTAGGAGAGTCACTGTTTTCTAACTCTCAGTCTTCAGCCACGAAATGCCTGGGATCACACCCACTTCTCCATCTGTGGTTCCTCAGTGGAAATCTCTACATAATCAGGGCTTACTTGGCTTAGTTACTCTGCATCTTTCTCTGCTTTTCAAGAAGGTCTCTGTTTACACACTTCATTTCAATGCCTGACACCAGTTGGTTGTCAGGTTCATTCTCTGGACCCTCCAATTAGCTTTCTGTCTCTTTCCTCATAAATCTATTACTGCCAGTTCCATTTACTTTGACATGGATTATGGTAAAATGCTGGGAATAGAACAGATTAAAAGCACTGACCTTCGAACTGGGAGAGGAGTTGGCATTGTCTTTCCTGAGACGTGTGGCTTCTGTGGCCAAGGACTCCGATGCTCTGCACTAAGAATGCTGGACAGGGAAGGGGTCTGGAAGCGGTTGGGGCTCTCCTATCTTCCAGCTTAATTTCTTTCCAAGAGCTTCAAGTTGTGCAATATTTCTCAGTTGCTCATTGCCTTGACTACATTTCTGAAAAGTCTGCAAATAAAGCACCAAGTTTTTTTCTAATAATTCTTGGGGAGCTTCAAGATTTATTCTTTGGTCAGCACAGGATCTGAGATTTCTTTCTTTTTCTTGACTGTGTGGCATTTAAATATTTCTTTTCTGGAAAACTTGATGAAAAGGAGATGCACTTATTTTCCAGAGCCCCCTGAAATGCAAGCAGGCCCTTAACTTTCAAAAACCTCCGGAATCCATTCACTTCATTCCATCACCACCACCTGAGTTTACCATCTTGTCTCACTTGGATCACTGCATTACTCAAAACTCATCTCCCTTCATTTAATTTATTCTCCACTCAGCAGCCAGTGTCCTCTTCAAAACAAAATTCTGATTTCACCCTGCCTGTGCTTAAAAGCTTTCAATGGCACTCCTTTGCTCTATGATAAAGATTCAACGGTAAAGCTCTTATGTGTTTTGGCCCTCCCCATCTCTCTGGCCACCTTTCCAGACCTGTTTCCTTGCTGTGCCATCTTGGGCAATTTACTTAATGTCTTTGGGCCACAGTTTCTTCATCTGTAAAATAGGGAGAATAATGCCAATTAGCAAAGGAGATGATGTGTGCAAATCTCATCAAGCATGTAGAAGGCACAGGGGAGGCAAAGAGGACCACTGAAGATGAAGACGATCATGATAAACTAAGCTGTTTCATCTCATTTTTATTCAGAGCTAAGCAGCCATTCCTCCTGGGGGCAAGAACCCAGCTTGCATGGAACAGCTCTGGCCCACACACACGTTCTGACCCTACTGGGTGAATACCCAGGGCCTCAAGCTTTCCAAAATGGAATAGGTGGGCCAGGCTGGAGAGAGGGTGGAGGAGTGAGCACCCAGGCTTGTTACAGCCTTGGTAAATCAGACCGCTGCATATTGGCCTTGCTCCCCTTGGGCTTTCTGGCTCCTGATCATTGGGAAGGACTCTTCAAGCACCATCCTTGGCCTCGAAGCTGAGCAGTCATCTTGGTACCACAGAGTAATTTATTATTTTTTGCCATGTCAAAAAGCTTTCAAATATTGATTAATTGCCAGTCAGCCAAGTCTTAGTTTCAAGGATGACAGAGTCTGAGCTACTTACCAAGGATAAGCTCTTTGGTCCTCGGTGGACAAGTTTCCTTTGGCACCCTGCAGCCTCCTAGTTACTCCTAGTTTTCCCCTTTCAGCTTATTTCTTGGATTAGAGCCAACCTATCTCTTCAGTTTAAAATAGCAATGGACAGCCAGTGCCCAGTTGAGGCATAACCTGTCAAAGGACAGCACTCACAAGCAGCTTGTCCTAGAGCTGGTAGTGACTGTGTGGGAGATTTAAGTCAAGGCCACAGTGCCGTGTGGACTCTGATCCTTGGAAACCAGATACAGGATCTCACTAGGACACCCTCATGACTGTAGCAAAGTGCCTTGCTTGTCTTTAAAAATAAAAAGAAAGAAAGAAAGAAAACAAACACTTTATAGATAATAATTAATCTTTACTACAAATCTACAAAGTAGAAACAATTATGTCCCTCACTTTACAGATGAGGAAAGTTATATGATTTAACCAAGATCATTTAACTAGTAAATGACAGGAACTGACTTCAAAGCCCACACTTATAATTTAGCAACCATGCTACATGATCTCAGAGGCCTTCAATAGCTAGATTCCCTGACCACGTGAACTGAACAAGTTAATAAATTTAAAGCACTCAAACAGTACTAACAGTGCCTAATATAAAGTATGCACTCAATAAATGTGCTTCCATTCACATAGTGGCTCTATAGAGTAACAATGAAAGAATGGGTTCTTAGCCAGGCAGCCAGCTCTGCCACCAGATATGGAATCTTGGCGAGCTACATATTCTCTCCTTCCTTCAATTATCTCATCTGTGGACTGGAAATAATAGGTCATTTATTTCCTAGGGTCATTGCAAGTATTAAATAAGTTAATTTTTGCTAAGAACTTAGGACAGAGCCTGGAACTTACTAGATGCTGCATTTGCTAGACTACACATAGGCATACGTGCATATGTATGCAGTGAGATAGGCACGGACTTTGTGTCCTCGGAGACCTGGATTTCAAGTCTTGGTTTCTTTTTTGCTGAATGGGTCATGTTGGATAAATAACCTGCCCTTTCTAAGCCTCAGTTTCCTTACCTATAAAATAGAACCAAAATATTTACCTATAGAGCTATTTGAGAATGAAATGAGACCAGGTATATGTGAAAGCACAGAGTTAAGCGCATATTAGGTGCCTAATAAATGTTGTTTCTTCTCTTTTGCCTAGCGGGGCTCTCTTTGCTGTTTTAAAGGCATGAGCTCATTTCTTCCCTCAAAGCTTTGTTACCGTCTCGCCTACAGTGCTCTCTTGTTTTCTGTTCCCCTAATCACCCTCTGCTTGGGAACTTTCTAGGTCCAACTTTCTGTAATATACTGGGAACCTTAGAAAATCCTGGGGATGTTTAATTACAGTAATTTTGAATTTCTAAAGGGCAAAAGGGGATTAAAGGTCAGTTGACATCCTCCTTGGCCTTTCCTGCTAAGAGGAGCACAAGGTATATTTGTGTCTGTGTCCCTCTCAGATAGGTGAGAGCCCTGTCTGCTCTGCCTACTCTGGACATTTAAATTCCAACTGCACTTGTCAATGGGGACAATGTGGGATCCATTAAGTCCAGTCTTCCCTTGGTACTGTCTGCTGAAATGATTTTGTTTCAGGCATATAAACAGTCTAAAGGGATTAAGTAAAAAAAAGCCCTGCTATTTCTTTGACACCTGCCTCAATTTGCCAGCATGCTGTACACAACTCATTCAGGGACCATGTCTTCTTATCCTCCTATCACATTTAGCAATTATATTCCTATATTATTGCCCCTATTTAACCTGAGATGATTCACCCATTGAGCCTTCTGGTTGAGACAGATGGTTTAGGGGGGTAAATTTTCAAAAACTGGATGAGCATCAAAATCTTCTGGAGTGGTTATAAAAAAATCCAGGTGAGTTACTATTCCAGAACTATGGCCAGGAAAGGGCTTATGCAGCTAGGATGTAGAATTGGAGACCTATGTTCAAACACCAACACTGAACCTAAGTGTGACCTTGAACAGGTCATAGCCTTCTCTACCTTATGGTTTCTTTACCTGCACAGTGGAGATAATTATACCTGCCTTCCCAGCTTCATGCATCTTTGTGAGGATGAAAGAAGATGGGAGGTAAAGCACTGGTGACAAATATGGGGTCCTCGCAACTCCCCCAGCCATTTGTATGACCCCCCCAGCCTGGCACTCAGTTGCTCAGTTTTAGGGCTGTTTATAGCATTGGGGCAAAGAAGTAATAATCAGAATTTTCTAAAAATCTACTCCAACTAAATTCAATGCCTCCAGGTAGTGTTCTAAACATGAAAAAGTATGTGATTCTCCACGTTGATTATTTTATAATTCGGTTATAATTTCAGTGTGGACCTTGGAGGAGATGAAAAAGTGTAGAAACATGAAAAAGTGTAGAAACTTCCTGTTTGGGCACAGTAACACATGTTTGAAAATATGACATCTCTGCCTGAATAACTACATTTCATTTTTTTTCTGATCTTGATTAGGTATAGAGTTTCCATTCTCAGGAATTAAGCCTAAAAGAGATAGGGGTTTCAAGTCCACCACGAACATTTGCTTGACCAGGCTTTCTAGTGCAACATGTCTTCTCTTCCCCTCTTTCCAGTCTTCATTCTTGACAATGGTTCTTTATCTTCCTTTTAAAAGATTAGCCCTTTGATATCTGAGGCTTTCATGTAAAACTTCTGCAAATCCTTCTGGGAACTAAGGAATGTGTAACAATCCATATTCCCCAAACTCAGCTGCTTGCAGTGAAACATGATATAAATTAATTAATAAGGGACATGAATCAGTGTTTTCTGGATTTACTCAAATATATTCTGTGGATGTTTCAACCATCCATCCTCACATCGAGTTTATCTTCCAAAGTCTGGAAATCTTCCATAATTATTCTACAGATACTGAGCCCCATGACCCTGCTGTTACACATGGCACTTGCCACTTTCTTCCTCACCTGCTTGAACTTACTTGGCTGAGGTGTCCATTGCTGCTAATACCAAAAGTGGCTTTTTGAGGCATCACCTCCATGCTGGTGTTACCATTGTTCATGCCAAAGCTCTCTCTGCCCAGGGTCAAGAACACTAACATCTGCCTGGCTCCAGGCTGTTGCTGCTGCTGCCTTCTGCTTTCTGTAACCTAGGTATGTTTAAATGAAGAGCTATTTTAGTTTTTACTTGCCTTTTTATTCCAACACCCTCACCTTAAGACTCAGGCAAAAGTCCCTGGGTGCTAGGCCAGAAGACATCTGAGTGACAGGCACTATGCTGTTTCCAAAATCTTGCCAGGATTATCCCAAACTCCACTCTAAAACTGGGCTGCTGCAATTGAACCTAGTATGTATCCTCCAATTCTCTTCCTGTGGATTCTTTGTTAGGAGGCCCCTATCCCTCGCATATATAGATACCTGGTAGGCCCACCCCACAAATCATCCAGGCATTTCCAGACTGAAATTTAAATCCTAATGGGAAAGGGGTGCTAGCTAGCTTAAGCTTGAAACCCAGATACAATGTAATAAATGAATAATTGGATAAATTAATAAATAAAAGGGGAGAAAGGAACAAAAGGAAAAAAATGGAAGGAAAGAAGGTAAATAAAAAGAAAAAAATGGAAAATTTTGGAGAGTGGATCTTAATCCAAGTTCTAGACTAATTCTCTCTCTCTCTCTCTCTCTCTCCCTTCCCCCCCTTTCTCTGTCATTCAATCATGGTCAACAGAGAAGGCAGAGGAAGATGTTGGGGGAGATCCCACCATTTCAGTACAAATATCAATAGTGGATATAGAAAAAACATAAGTAAATTTAAGTTAGAGGATAAAACTCTCTAAGGCTGAGTAAGGCCCTTTGCTCACTCTTGGTTTTCAGGAAATTAGAAACCCCTGGGGAAGGCAGGCAAACCTTAGCAAGATTTGACCTTCTGTCAATTTTTCGCTTTGGGGAGGAAGAGCCTTGATACTTGGGATTTCCCCAGAACATAAAAGTGCAATATATATTTTTTTAGTTTAATTTCACAGATGCTGCTTGGAAGCTGTATAACTTCCTGGAATAAGGATTCTAGATATTCAAGCAATGAATTTGAGATGCCAGAGCCTCTTTAACATTGCCTTTAGCATAGCACCACACAGCAAAGCCTAGAAAGGTAGAGGAAGAATATGAACTAATGGATTCCCTTTTCTCAGTCTTGGTGGTGAGATGAGTTGTCTCCTTGTTACCGAGTATAGGAAGGACTGGAAGCAAGCTCACAGGCTCCTTAGATCCTTTGACCTTTTCTTCATGTTTGCAAGATCTAAAGCTTTCATAAATGCAGCTGGGTCAGGTATCTGGTAACACATAGGCTGCTAGCACAGCCCACTCCATGCATGCAGAGCCATTGGTGTAAGGACAAAGTGAACGTAAACATGGAGTGAGAATATGAGCCTGTCCACAGTTGTCTTAGCTATGGATACTCAGCCTGGCTGCAGTTAGGGGAAGGATCAGCTGCAGGCCCCACCTGACCTCTCTTCCATCTGTCCTTTATTTATTCTGGCTTTGTATTAGCCCATCTTTCTTTAGCCTTTGCATGTCTCATCCCTATTCCTTGAGGAATAGGTGAGGGGCTACTTGAGAACAGATATAGGGATCTAGTCTCAAATGGCATTCGATAGGTTTTTGATGAATTAATAAATGAATAAATAAATGAATGAATAAACAAATAACTGGGTCTAAATTTATACATATCGCATGCATTTAAAAATATGCTTTAAAAAATAATTTCTCTACCTCTATAGCATTTAGGAGTAGAGATCAATACTTTCACAATATCTTGTTAAACCAGAGAGTTTAAGGAAGATATTCTCTTGTACCTGATTCCAAGGTTAAATTATAAAAAAAAATTAGAAGTAGTTTTATTTGGCCAGGGTGGGGAATGGGGGGCAATTGGGTAGGAAAGGGAGAGGCTTAAAGAAGGGGAGAAGTCTATCTTGATAGAGTGGAGATTGGCATCTGCCATTATATTCCTACCCAAACAATTCCCAAGGTCAACTCTCAATTCCCAAGGAAGGTTTGATGGATGGATGTTGACAACTGACACTGGCAAATTCACAGCACTTTTCCCCAGGGTCTGTTGACTCTGAGCATCTTCCTCTTTCCAACTGCTGCGCTCTAGATGTTTGTGTCCCCCCAAAATTCACATATTGAAATCCTAACCTCTAAGGTGATGGTATTAGAAGTTGGGCCCTTTGGGATCTGCTTAGGTCATGAGGGTGGAGGCCTCATGAATGAAATTAGTACTCTTTGAAATGAGACCTCACAGGGATCCTGAGCCCCTTCCATAATGTGAAGACACAGTGAGAAGGTGCTGGCTATGAACCAAGAAGGCAGCCCTTACCAGAATGCAGCCATGCTGGAGCCTTGATCTTGGACTTTGAGTCTTTGGGACGTGAGAAACAAATGTCTGTTGTTTATAAGCTATCCGGTCTGTGGTACTTTGTTGTAGTAGCCCAAGCAGACTCATATAACGACTTTCTTCTCTTTTACCTTCCAATTCAAACCAGTCTGTCATCCACTTTCTGAATGAATTAAGGCTGCCTGAGTTTTAGGTCCTATAGAGCCCCCTTGCTAATACAGCACTTTCATAGGAATTAGAAACAGAGGTCCCTATGACTAGCACAGCTCCACAGGTGCGTGGTTAAATGAATGGAGATGTTTCTTTGTGTTAATTAGGAAAATATTCTGAATAGATTCTGGTCCTGGCAGGAAACAGATGACAACCTCAAACTGGATAATTGAGGAGTGTGTAATGAAAGCACCATTTACAAAAGTGTGGGCAGGATTTAGGGAAACCCACCAGGAATGGCATGTAGCACATTGGGGCTAGTAACAGTAGGAAGATTACCATTCAGCCTTGAGGATCAAGGGGAGAGAGTTTTATACTCAAAACTCAACAGAAATTGTAACTATGGGAACTGTGACCCTCAGTAAAGGGAGAAACAATGAATGGCCACCCAGCAGGGGGAAGAGCCAAGAGAAAGAAAATCTTCTCCTTTTGATCTGTCCATACCTCCCACTGGTGTAATGTGGCCAGAAGTTGGAAACAAGGATGCAGTCCATACAGGCCAGCCATCCAGGGCACAGAGGAGGTAAGTGGTAGGGAGTGGATCTGGAGAGGCATGGGAAATAT
>NW_006494608.1:7617761-7618592 GCF_000325575.1 Pteropus alecto | reverse complement strand
CAGGAGACACTCCTTTCTTCAGGCAGCTGCAGCCTTGGACAGGTACATCTAATAAGTGAGCAGCGACTGCATTTCAGTCCCACTGACTCTCCTTTGCCAGACACTCTTGTGCAGGTCATGGCCTGCATAACCATATGTGGGAATCCTGAGAGTTTTGAAGACTATACCCCTTTTCCTGTGTAAAATAGTACAGAGAGGTCCTATATCCCAAAAGTAAACAGAGAAAAATAAAACATTCCAAGCAGATGTCTCCTCCTACCATGTTTCTACTCTTCTTTCAATTCCACCCTACTTTCTTCTTTTAACCAAATGGCACCACAATCTACCTGGTCACCTGAGGTGGGTACCTGGGATTCACTTTAATCATCTCCTCCCTTGTTTTCTACATCCAAACATATGATCACCAGCATACTGGTTCCCTTTGAAAACTTATCACCACTTCTCTATCCCTACTATGATGCCACAGGTCACTATTATCTCTCCTCGAACTGACCACTACAATCATTTCTAAACCAAGCTCCCTGCTCCCACACAAGTCCACTTCGTCTCTCACTCTCTCACATCATCACCAGAGGTATTCTTCTAAAGATATTGATGGGATCACATTATTCCACTGCTTAAAATCCCGTGGCTTAACTGGACATAATTGACATATGCAGAGCCTTCCATCCCAAAATAGCTGCTTATACATTCTCTAGTATAAGCACATGGAATATTCTCAAGAATCAATCACATACTGGGACAGAGAAATAGCTTCAACAAATATAAGAGGGTTGAAATCATACCAACCATATTCTCTGATCATAATGCTTTGAAACTAGAGATTAACTG
>NW_006494608.1:7593261-7617179 GCF_000325575.1 Pteropus alecto | reverse complement strand
CTGCACTATGGAAATTGAAACAATCATCAAAAACCTACCGAAAAGTAAAAGTCCAGGACCAGAGGGCTTCACCAGTCAATTCTACCAAACATTCAAAGAAGATTTAATACCTATTCTCCTCAAACTCTTCCAAAAAGTCGAAGAGGAGGCAATACTTCCTAACTCATTTTATGAGGCCAATATTACTCTGATTCCAAAACCTGGTAAAGATAACACACGAAAAGAAAACTACAGACTGATATCTCTCATGAACAAAGATGCAAACATCCTAAATAAGATACTAGTGAACTGAATACAGCAACATATTTAAAAGATTATACACCACAATGAAGTGGGTTTCATATCAGGGGCACAGGGATGGTTCAACATACGCAAATCGATTAACGTGATACACCACATAAACAAGGAAAAAAATAAGAATCGTATGATCATATCAATAGATGCAGAAAAAGCCTTTGACAAGATACAACATCCATTTATGACCAAAACACTTAACAAAATTGATATAGAAGGAAAGTACCTTAACATAATAAAGGCCATATATGACAAACCCTCAGCCAACATTATACTTAATGGTGAAAAACTGAAAACCTTCCCTCTAAGATCAGGAACAAGGCAAGGCTGTCCACTATTGACACTGCTATTCAATATAACATTGCAGGTCCTAGCAAGTGCAATCAGACAAGAGAAAGACATAAAAGGCATTCAATTAGGAAACAAAGAAGTCAAACTGTCACTATTTGCAGATGGCATGATTCTCTGTATAGAAAAACCTAAAGACTCCATGAGAACATTACTAGAAACAACAAGCAAATACAGTAAAGTCTCTGGATACAAAATCAATGTTCAAAAATCCATAGCGTTCCTATACTCTAATAATGAAGCGTCAGAAAAAGAAATGGAAAAAGTAATTCCTTTTGCAATTGCACCAAAAAGAATAAAATATCTAGGAATAAATTTAACAAAACATGTGAAGGACCTATACAATGAAAAGTACAAGACCCTATTAAAAGGCATTGAGGAAGATACAAAGAAATAGAAAGATATTTAGTGTTCTTGGATTGGAAGAATCAACATAATTAAAATGACCATATTACCTAAAGTATTACACAGATTTAATGCAATCCCCATCGAAATCTCATTGGCATTTTTTAAAGAAATGGAACAAAAAATCATCAGATTTGTATGGAAGCACAAAAGACCCCGAATTGTCAAAGCCATCCTGGGAAAAAAGAACGAGGCTGGAGGCATCACTCTACCTGACTTCAAATTAGACTACAAAGTGACAGTAATTAAAACGGCATGGTATTGGCAGAAAAACAGACACATGGACCAGTGAACAGAATCAAGAGTCCAGAAGTAAACCCATATTTATATGGGCAAATAATTTTTGACAAAAAAGCCAAAAACATAGAGTAAAAAAAGGAAAGCCTCTTCAATAAATTGTGCTGGGAAAATTGGAAGGCCACCTGCAAAAGTATGAAACTAGTCTGTTGTCTATTATCACACCCCAAAATTAACTCAGAATGGATTGAGGACCTGAATATAACACCTGAAACAATAAATTGCCTACAACAGAACATAGGAACTAAACTCAGGGACCTGGGACTTAAAGAAGATTTTATGAATTTGACCTCAAAAGCAAGGGAAGTAAAAGCTAAAATAAATGAATGGGACTACATCAAACTAAAAAGCTTCTGCTCAGCAAAAGAAACCTCAACAAGGTGAAGAGACAACTATCTCAATGGGAAAATACATTTGCAAGCAACACCTCTGATAAGGGCCTAATATGCAAAATATACAAAGAACTCATATGTCTCAATAACAACAAAAAAACAAACGATCCAAAAAAAAAATATAGGCCGAGGACCTGAACAGACACTTCTCCCTAGAGGACATACAAATAGCCAATAAATATTTGAAAATATGCTCAACATCGCTAGCTATTAGGGAAATACATATCGAAACCAGAATGAGATTCCATCTCACACCTGTTAAAATGGCTATCATCAACAGGACAAATAATAACAAACGTTGGAGAGGATGCAGATGAAAAGGAACCCTCATATACTGCTGGTGGGACTACATATTGGTACAGCCACTATGGAAAACAGTATGGACCTTCCTCAAAAAACTAAGAATTGATCTACCGTATGATACAGCAATCCCACTACTGAGTATTTACCCCCAAAGACTTGAAAACCCATATCTAAAAAGATATTTACACACCAATGTTCATAGCAGCATTATTCACAGTGGCCAGGACATGGAAGCAATCGACGTGTCCTATGATAGATGATTGGCTAAAGAAGCAGTGGTTCATATATACAATGAAGTATTACTCAGCCTTAAAAGGAGATGAAATACTGCCATTTGTGACAACATGGCTGGAACTCGAGATAATCATGCTAAGCAAAATAAATCAGACAGAAAAAGTTGAAAATCACATGATATCACTTGTATGTGGGATATAAACCTAAAAGCAACAAATGAACAGGACAAACAGAGACTCAGGGACATGGACAATGGTTACCAGAGAGGTAGACAGGGTAAGGGGGAGGGTGAAATGGATAAAGGGGATCAAATATATGGTAGCTGAAGGAAACTGGACTTTGGGTGGTAATCACACAATAGAATATATAGATGTCAAATTATAATGTGCACCTGAAAATTATATGATTTTATTAACCACTGTACCCCAATAAACTTAATTAAAAATAGATAAATAAATAAAAAAAATCCTGTGGCTTGCCTTTTACCTTTGGCAAGTTCAAATGCGTTCATCTGACATAGACGTCTCCTTACGCTCCTGGCCTCACTAGGGTCCTGCAGCTGAAACCTCATCTCTCACCACATCTCAGCATGTTCCTCTTACTCCCTAACACTGACCCTCTTGCATATCCTCCAAAGCCCCATGCTCCCACTCACCTCCAGGCCTTTGCCCAGGCTCTTCTCTCTGCTTTACATGCCCGGAGACTGTCACACCATCTAACAAATGTCACCTTCTCTGTCGAGGCTTGGGTGAAATCTCTTCTTTTTTGGAAAATTGCCTTGGCCCTTCCTCTCTTCCCCGGCAAGCTGACTTAAGTGCCCTTCGTTTGTACCCATTCTCTATACTCCATTAACACCTCTGTGCACCTCTCTTGATAGCATTTATACTTGCTCTCACTGTTAATTTTCTTATCTGTCACTCTTACCACTCCCTGCAGCCCTACTGCCTGGCACAGTGCTGGCTCTGCCTATCTTAGATCCTGTAAGTACTAATTGGAATGAAGTTTCGATGAAAAGAAACATTCCCAGGTTGGTGTTGCCTGACTTTGATCCAGTTAAACCATTATCACATGTGACTATTGACTATGTCAACGTGATATGCCTCAGTCCATGACCGAGTGTCATTTGCCTTGCTCTGCTTTCTCCATGGGTTATAAGCTTTTAAGATAGAGAGAATCGTATCTTCTAGTTTTAAATGATTTCTCACTGAGATTCTATTTGAGTATTTTGTCAGACACTGGAAAAAGCCAAAGGAAGTTAAGCTTATTAATGGGATTACATTTCATAGGTAAAGAAACCTTCTCCCAGCTTTCTTAAGGGTGCAGCCTCAATGAACTTTTCAAGTAAGCTACTTTAAAAATATCTCTTCTGCCACCATTTACATCATTCAAATCTATTTGAATGTGGAAGGAACCTGGACTGAGTGAAATAGATTTGTTACATTGGTAGGAAGCTGGGGTAAAGAGCCTGGGATACCTCTGTATTTGCTCCTTCACTCCCCTTTACTTGCCTACTCACTCAGCTCACATTGTTTCCATTTTATTGTCTGCCAGGCGCTTTACTGGGGATATAAGCTGCAAGAGCACCTTAAGGGTTATAATGGTAGCATTTGCATATGTTGGCAGTTTACAGAATTCTTCCACATAGAGCACCTCACTGAACTCTCACATGTCTAAGGGGGCAGGCATTATCATTACTGCATTGCTTTATAGATGAGGGGATCAGATGCCTCAAATTTTTATTTATTTAGTTTGTTTGTTTGTTTGTTTGTTTATGCACCCCTTGGTTGACCTCACAGATTGTGAGGATCTTGTCAGCTTACAATCCCTTATTTTTTTATCTTTATTTTTTATGCCTACAGCACCTGGTCTTCCTAGGTGGTCTCTCATCCAAGTACTAACCAGGCCTGACCCTGCTTAGCTTCCGAGATCAGATGGGATCGGGCTTTTTCAGGGTAGCATGGTTGTAGATCAGATGCCTCAAATTTAAACCCTTTCATTCCACGTCTTAGTCCAGTCACTGCCTCTTCAATCAGTTCTCTGCAGAGATTACCCATTTTCACTCAGGTGCAACTGGACAGCATCTGACCTTGGGCCTGCATATCTACTTCCTGCTCTGGACCATCTCTGACACCTCAGATGGAGGGCCTGGTGTATCTACTGGAACCTCATATAGTGTGAAATGTAGAAATGGAGAGAGGTTCATGCTCATTCAGGCTCCCTTAATCAGTGGGAGATGGGCCAACAGATAAATGCTCCCCTCGGTCATTTGAGACTCATTTCTTAGGGCCCCTTCCAAGGCCCATGGGCCCATCGCCTGTAGTGATGGCCAACTCAATAACGCATCCTTATGTTGGCTGTTCTTCCTTCCCCTGGTCATTTTCCTTGGGGTCTTTTCCCAAATAAAGTACCTGTACACAAGTTTTTGTAACTCCAGCTTTGCTTCCAGGGAACCCAGACTAAAACCATGATCTCTGATGACTCGCCACATATCCAGAGTTTACATGGAAGTCTGTTATTCATAGTTAAGTCTTCTGACTCCAAATTCCATGTGCTTTCCTCTCTATTCTCCTTGCATTGAGAGAACTAATAGTCTTAGCAGTGAGAGGCTTAGATATAGAAACAATTAGTTGTAAAAAGGTATCAAATCGAAGGTAGAAGAAATGACAGGAGCACAGAGAAAAGTGACTGATTGAATGAGGCCAGGAGTTTGAGCTGGAGAGGAAACGCTTCACACGGTAGGTTACCAGGAGGCCTTTCCTAACCACATTCTACGGTCAGTCTATTCTGCTGTTTTCTCTCCTAGTATAGTCATTTGCTTCTTAGCAGTTATCACAACATGTAAGTAAATACTTATTTCTATTTGCTTATTGAATCTCTCTCCTAAGAGACAGATGTCTGTTTTGTTCACCACAATATTCCCAGCACCTAGCACAATACATGGAAATAATTCACAATCAATAAATTGGCGAATCAAAAACTCAATCATAATTGGCAAACAAATCAATAAATTTGTTTCTGAATGAACAAATGAATGAGTAAACAGTATTACAGGAAAAATAAATAGCATAAACGAAGGCATGGAAGAGTATGAGAATATGACCTGTTCAGAGAATGTCTGTGGTTGGTTATATAGAATACATTTGTTTGGAAGAGTGGGGAGGCCAGGAGTGGCTGGAGAAAATAAATCTTATGGTAATATTGAGGCCGTGTAAATATTCTGGCCACTTTCTTTGTACTGGAAGATAATATTGCCTTTGTCTGATAACAGGTTATATAACCTGTTCTCAAGTATCTATATTGCCTGCAGTAAGTGTGCTTTCTTCTCTGTAAGGCAGTTGTGACAAGTGTGGCCCTTGCATTCCAAGTATGCCTTGGATCTGCTGTTATTGTCACCTGTTGTATTTTGTTTGGTTGGATATCGGTAGATCCTGTCCTAAGTTTCACTCCTGGCTATACCTCTGCCTATCTCAGATATCTGTTTAGGAGTGTTGCTGCCCCTCATTCTCTGCCTTGCCCTTCTCGTCTGAACTCTTGCAGATTTGACACTGGCCTGCAGATCCTTAATAACAATACAAAACCATATAAAATTCCTTTTTATTCACTTATTCAAAAACATATTAATGGCATACTGTGGGACAGACACTATGTCAGGCTCACATCTCTGCTAGTTGATTCACGATTCTGTGCACTCTGCACTGTTCAAATGCCCTGTTCACCACCTAATGATTCAGAAATTTATCATGGCATTCTTTCGGCCCTGGTTAGCTGCGATGGGCTCACCAAGCCTCAATTCCTTTCTTATAGACTATGTGTGCTTAAGGAACCAGCTACAAAAATATTAGACAATGAAAGAATGATTTCTCTGCAGTCCTGCTTTCAGTCCAGCTGACTAAAAAAAAAAAATTAAAAAAAATCAAGATATTTAGCTCTTCAGCAACCCTCAGACAGTTTGTCTTTTTCATTTGCAAAGGCCCAGTTAGAAGTGGATAGCCACCTGTTTCTTTCTGGCTCCTTGAGAGCTAAGTTTATACCCTTGGTGTACTGACATTTTAGGAACCAATAAAACTCACCTTTTCACTGTTTATTTTTAGTGTCTCTGCATTTATATTTAGAAGAGAATCCCTGACAGGCCTCCAAGAACACCATTCCTGCAATTTTTGCTGGAGCATGAGGAGGCCATGGGGAAAGAAAGTAAGTCATGTGTGTAACTCTCTATTTATTTCCTGGAACCAGTGACACTGCATAGGCACATGCACCTAAAGAGATGAGGAGAGACTGGGAGTCAGGGATCACCTTCAGTTGCTCGGAACTGGCCTTTTACCAAGCTCCCTAGTTGGCACCTGTCTGCTGCCTCACTTGGAGAGTTCTTAAGAGAAAAGGCAAGTCGAAATCATGAGGACCAAGGGAAGTGCTCACTGAAAACTGAAGCAAAATCACTCCCATCATGAAATTTGCCATATTTTTAACTTCCTTTCTTTTCAGTTCATGTTCCTGTATATTTTAAAAATTTTCTAAAATAAATATAATCATTTAGTATAAAATTCAAAAAGATTTTGTAAAATATATCATAGACAAATGGTTACTATTTCTAATATTAAAAAAAATCTTTGATATTGAGGGACAAAAGACCAAAAGCTTGATAAAAAAAAAAAAAAAGAGCATAGGACATGAACAATGACAGGGATATGTTAATAGGACACACTGGCCAAATTCAAGGGGTTCTTCCTAAATGTCAATAGATTATAACATACAGAATAAAACAAATATCCTTGAATCCATACTGACATAAATAATTAAGAAAATAAGTAATTGAAGTTGGGGAGGGAAAGCTCTTCCTCACAGCAGAAATCCAGTTTATACATGTAAAAGGAATGATGAAAATAGAAATTACTAATTGGTAAACACTATTAATTGGTGTAGACAAGAATCACCAAAAGATGCTGAAATTATGAAGGTAAATATGTTGAGAAAGTATATTGCATATCCTCAAAGTATATCCTCACAAAATAGGGGAAAAGAATACTTTTGTAGGGGAGAAATCTGACTTAACTATGTGATCGAAGTTAAGATTGCCAATCACGAGACATATTGACATCATGTGCCCCCTAATATGATGCGCTGAGAAGAGCACAACACTGCTTCTGTGATATTCTTGCCCAAAATGCATTATCTGAATTTCATCAGGAGAAAACATGAGACAAACCGAAATTGAGTACATATTACAAGATAACTGTACAGTACTGGGCAAGGTCATGAAAGACCAAAAAAGCTGAGGAGCTATTCTAGATTGGAGGCAACATGAAAACCAGATCCTGGAACAGAAAAAGAACATCAAGAGAACAATTGATGGAACCTGAAGAAGGTCGTACACAATTAATTATATTATAATCAGATTAATTTCCTATATGGTGTTTTTATAAGATGTTAACATTTGAAAAATAAGACACAAGAATTCTTTGATATTTTTTGAAACCTTTTCCTAAGTCTAAAAAGTTTTCAAACTGAAAAGTTAAAAAGTTAAAATAAATAAAATTTAAAAAGAAAAAAAATGTATATAATGTTCCCATCAAAATATTCTCTAGGAATCAATTCTTCCTAACACGTAGCTACTATTAACAGCTGCTCTTATATCCTTCCAGAAATTTTGTATACATGTATATTCATCATATGTGTTTATGCATGTATGTATTAGAGATCTTTCTATACATGTTATTCTTTTAATAATTGCATATTACACCGATAATATATAGTACTTATATTAATTTAATTATTGATGGTCATTTATGATGTTTCTAATATTTTGGTATTAAAAACAATACTGCAATAAATGCTTTATTACCTATTATAAAATGATCTTTGCTAATATGATGGGTAAAAAATATGCCTCATTGTGGTTTTAATACGCATTTCTCTTTCATAAATCAAGTTGAGACTTATTTCAAATATGTGAACTCCACTTTTGTTTTCTTTTCCATGAACTGTATATTTTTTCACTTTGCTTTTTGGAAGGGGATTACTCATTCGTCTTTCTTTGCATTATTTCCAAATTTAACACAATCTTGCAAAATAGGTATTATTATCCCCACTTAACAAATAAAGGAAAAATGAGGCTCGAGGGATCAAGACATTTGCCCAAAGTTAGAATGCTATTCATATATCTTTATAGCTGAGAATCCCAGTTGCCTAACTTCAATCTAAGCTTTTGCTACAGCTTTCTTGCCCAGATTAAAGAGAATAAAGAAAAAAGCTCTTTCTCAAGTTTTACCTGAAGAGTGGCAAATTTATTATAGTTGTAGGTGGACCTTGTCCCCAGAAGTAAAATTACCTCTCTTCTTCCTGGTAGAATGACCTCTGGACTTTCATCTGCTCACTGGTTCCGGTTTTACTATTGTATTCGCATTTTTCTGTTGAAATGTTATGAGTTTTATGTCTGGGTTTCCAATTCTATTTACTTAATGTAAACAAAAGATGACGGAGAAAGTTTAGAAGGAAAAGTTGGAACTATTCGAATAATGTCTGGAAATCTGTAAATTATTAACTATGTTAGAGAAGATGGCCAAGTTAGTTTGCAAGCCTTTGATTAATGTTTTCCCAGGTGTGGTCAGTGGATATCAGAGCATCAGAATCTTTGAGGATACTCCCAAGCTCTACCACATGCCTGTGGAATCCTCATTCCTGAATGGAAAGTGTTTGCAATTTCCTAAAGTTCCCCAGGTGATTCTTACACACACTAAAGCTGATGAATCACTGCACCTGCCATTCTAAGTGTGACACACAGAGGAGCAGCAATGGCACCACCAGTGTGTTTCTTAGAAATGCAGAATCTCAACTTATCTCTTAAAGTTGATCAGAATCTGCATTTTAATATGATTCTCAGGGGATTCATGTGCATGTTAAAGTCTGAGAAACACTTCTGTGGAGGGAATTGGTAAAGGGTATGAGGCATAGACTTTTTATTGGGGTAAAATGAACATACAATAAACTGCACATATTTAAACTGTGCAATTAAATAAATTATGACATGTTTTCAGCCATGAAACCATAACCACAATCAAGAGAGTGAAGATATCCATTATCTCCAAAAGTTTGTTCTTTTACTATCCCTCTCTCCTGCCCCTCTCCTAAACCCCTCATCCCCAAGCAACCAGTGATCAGCTTTCTGTTATTACAGATTAGTTTACATTTTTTAGAATTTTATATAAATGGACTCATAGTATTTATTGTGTCTAGCTTCTTTCAATCAGCATAATAATTTAGAGATTTATACATATTGTGCACAGATTAATAGTTCATTCCTTTTTATTGCTGAATAGTATTTCATTATTTGGATATATCAAATTTTTTATCCATTCATTTATTCATAGACATTTTAGGTTATTTTTGGTTTGGAGCTATTAGAAATAAAGGTGCTATGAACATATGTATATAAGTCTGACATAATGATTACATTTCTCTTGCCTAATACTGGAACAGTATGGTAGATGTATGTTTAATCTAAATGCCCAGTTACCTAAGTAACTTTGGAAATGAGAAGCGTTATAAGAGTAAATGACTAGATGGCAAAATGAATTGCAAATAAACACTGTATTCTAGTTAATAAAGTTGTTTCTTTGTGTTAACAATTCTGATACTGTTATACATGTGTGCAGACATACCTCATTTTATTCTGCTTTACTTTTTTGCACTTCACAGATGTTGAATTTTTGCAAATTAAAGGCAGGACCCTCTGCCAGCAAAAAAGATTATGACTCATTTTATTGCAATACTCGCTTTACTGTAGTGGTCTGGAACCAAACCGACAGTAACTCCAAGGTATGCTTGTGTTCTGGAATTGAGTAAGCGAATGGATGGTGGGTGGTAGGAGCCAGGTTTCTCACTGTTAACATGAGAATTTACAGATAAGAAGAGAAAGCTAAAATGGTCCTTGTGGTAATGGATCAAAGTTGGAGTCATCAGTATGAACCCAAGTTTAGCTTAACATAGATACAGATAGGTACAAATATAAATATGTGTTGATATTAATATATACACATATATTTCCTTATGCTATCAGCTGAAAGGACCTAGAACAATGAGCACTCCTAAAGCTCAAATTTGGTTTCTAATATTATTCTCCAATAAAAAAAACCAGGGTTCCTTGGAGAAATGGCTAATATTAAGGTCGTGTAGAAAATATAAAAATGAACCTGGAGTCCCAGAATGTAAGGAAATGCTCAAAAACAAAACAAAAAAAAACCCAAACAACCCACCACAATGATGAGGGTATATAAAAGGGACATAGGAACCAACTGGAAAAGTTTCCAATGGCCGAAGCTAGAAAAATTTGAGTAACAAAATAAAGTAATATTTGAATTATAACACAAAGAATTAAAGAAATATCATGAGTCCACACTCATATAAATAAATCACCAAATAACTAAATCAGGGCAGGGAGAGAGATAAGTTTTGCATTAAAGGAGTTCAGAGTAATTTATGTAAATACTCCACCCTCAAGGAGATGGTTCATAATTCCCCACTTAAGTGTGGGCCGTGCGTAGTTACTTCCTTCCAAACAGTATAGTATGAGAAAGGTGAAAAAAAGAATAACTTTGCCATGGATAAAGCTGAAAGATATCACCTCATTTAGGTGATCAAAGTCAACATCAACCACAATGTCATGTTGACAGTATGTACCCTTGATATGATGTGATTGGAATTTACTTCTATGGTTTTCCTCTCCGAACCCATATCCCTTGTACAATCGTGAGAAAAATATTAGACAAATTCCAATTTAGAAGCATTCCACAAAATATTTGACCACTACTCTTCAAAACTGTCAAGGTCCTCAAAAAAAAAAAAAAAAAAAAATTCTGGGGAGCCATCACAGTCCAGAGCAGTCTAAGGAGACATGATGATTAAATGTAACGTGGTATCCTAGATGGGATTCTGGAACAGGTAAAAATGAAGGAAATCTGAATAAAGTGTGGATTTTAATAATAATGTATTTGTATTGGTTCATTCATTGTCATAAATGTACCATATCAATATGTTAAAAATAGGGGAACTAGGTATGAGGTATATGAGAACTCTCTGTATCATTTTCCCAACTTTTCCTTAAATCGAAAACTATTCTAAAAAATAAAGTTTATTAGAAAAAAAGAAATAGAGTGGAAATCTGTAGATTTAAAGAGGCATAAGAAACATAGCAACCAATCTGAATGTGTATACTTTGGATCCTGATTCAAGCAAACTTTTTAAAACACACTTATGTAAACAAAATATAACAAAATAAAACCATGTATGAGACCATTGGAAATTTGAATACTAATATTTAATGATTACAATGAATTTATTGTTACAATTTTAAGTGTAATAATAGAATTATAGTTGTTTTTTAAATATAATACATATATTTTAGAGATGCATACTGAAATATTTATAGAAGAAATAATATTAATATTATGTCTGGAGTTTGCTTCAAAATAACTCAAGGTAAGGGGTAAGTAGGGGTTTACTTAAAACAAAGTTGGTTATAAATTGATAGTTTTTGAAGCTGGGTGATATACACTTTTGTAAATGTTTGAAAATGTTCGCTGCAAAAAAGTCGAGAGAGAGAGAGAGAGAGAGAGAGAGAGGGAAATTTTTCAGCAGCTAGAGCGCCAAGAGGAACACACAGTTCCCCCTAAGGATATCAAAGTTCTATCTCCCTTCTTGATCTGTCTATTGTAAGGGGTTCTGATTCTAGACTCTATTCCCCAAGATAGCAGTTTCACAGCCATATATTTGATGTTCAAGATTGCCTTCGATTTCCATATTTTGTATTAGAAAGATTGTGGATGCCCAGGCACAGATTTGCTAGAGGAAACAGGGCAGCCTTTGAAAACATACAAGAAAATGACAGGGTAGGTAGATAGGTGAGCCAGAAGGAGATAGGTAGATGAGCCGGAGGGAGAGGGACAATGAAGGGTGAACGGGCCCCGAGACCAGCTCAGCAGAATTTGTACAACCAGTTATCTGGCAGGCTTCTAGCGCCTCCCTTGTTCCCCGAAGATCAGAAGCCAGAAAGGCAGGCAAGAAGCCTCATAGTGCCTGACACCTTCCTCACCCCCTTTTCCCCACCCACCCCGCGTTCCTCCTATCAGTTAACTGCAGACGACCATCATATGACCGTACTCTAGAGTCACTCGACTGCTATAGGCAAAATGAGTTAACTGGGCATGCGCCTACCCTCAAAATCTTCAGGGCGCAGGCACATGACTTCCCATCTGCCAGCAGACGCTACACAGGCCCCAGCTTGGAATGGGATGGTCTGAGCGAAAAGCGGGAATTTGCGCCATTCGAGGTAAGAGGGACAGAGGAGAACAAAGAAACTATGGGCCATAAAAACTCAGAACCCTAATTTCAAAGCGCACTCGATTTTTATCAAGCTGCCTACTTGGACTTTCTTCCAAGTGTACTTTACTTTGCCTACTTTACTTAATAGAATCACTTGTATTTTCTACTTTTTGTTCACTCTTTCTTCTCCGAGCATCGGACTTCCATTCAAATCTTTTGTGGGGGAACCAAGGACCCAGCCCCTGCCTCCCACAATGCAGACACCTGATTGCCAGTAACAGGACGATCTGAAAGCCTCCATATAAATTATACTGCTTCCCAAAACAGCTACTTTGGTAATTAAAGCTCATCCTAGAGTTCCCAATGTTAGTATAGCTTTGCAGTTCCATATAATTAAGTTTGCAAAAAGCGCCTTTATCGATGGTGGCATAAGTCCATCTCCAGATACTTCTCCCAGCAACATATCAAGATGGGTATACATTTACTAAAGAGGGAGAGAGAATGAGGAGAGAGAAAACAGAGGGAAAGAAAAAGAAAAAATGAATAAGAGGGATAGAATACTTTTTGCATTTTCTTCTTGCAGACCCGAGTCAAATGAATATTCACAAATTAATCGTCAGTAAATGATCACCTCCAACAAATTCGAAGGGATTCTGAAAGTTAATTGTTAAATGCAGCGCTCATGGACTCTGAGGTCTTGAGAGTACTAGAGAGATCCTTTTCTTAAATTTTTTAAAAAAATTATTGAGACAATTTACATTCAACAAAAATCAACCTTTTGGCATACAGTTCTGACTTTTGACAGAGGAGAACAAAGAAACTATGTGCCATAAAATGTAATATGACCATTACCACCATCAAGCTAGAACAGTTTCATCATTCCTCCAAATTCCCTTCTGCCCCTTTCTTCCTACCAGCCTCTGGAAATCACTGAACTGTTTTCTGGTTGTGCCTTATTAGACTGATATAAAATAAGTAGACTTATGAATCTGGCTTTATTCACTTAACCATAATGCATTTGAAATTCAGTCATGTTGTTACATGTCAGTAAATCATTCCTTTTTCTTGAAGAATAGTATTCTACAAGTTTGTTCATCTATTCACCAGTTGAAATTCATTTGGGTTGTTTCCAGTGTTTGATGAGTATGAGTAAAATTGCTATACACATCTGTGAACAGGTTTCTGTTTGAACATAAGTTTTTATTTATCTTGGGATGAGTTTGCTGGGCCTTATGGTAAATGTATGTTTAACTTCGTAAGAAACTACCACTCAGTTTTCCAAAGGGGCTGTACCATTGCACCTTCCCAACAGCAACTTACACGAGAGTTTCAGTTGCTCTACATCCTCACTGACACATGATTTCCTCAGTTTCTCGCCATTCTAACAGGTGTATTGTTATATTTCATTGTGGTTTGAATTTGCAGTTCCCTGATGACTGATGATGTAGAACATCTCTATATGTTTATTTTCTATATATACATCTCCTTTGGTGAAGTACCTGTTTAAACCTGTTGCCCAATTTTTAATTGGTTTGTTTGTTTTCTTTCCGAGAGCTCTTTATGTATTCTGGACACGAGTCCTTTATCAGATGTATATTTTGCAAGTATTTTCACTCTAATTATGACGTGTTTTCATTTTCTTAACAGTGGCTGGATGGTTAATTTTATGTATCAACTTGACTGGCCAGGGGGTGCTCAGGTTAAACATTATTTCTGGGTGTGTCTGTGAGGATGTTTCCAGATGAGATTAGCATTTGAGTTGGTGGACTCAGTAAAATAGGTTGCTCTCTCCAATGCCTGTGGGCATCATCCAATCCATTGAGACTTCAAATAGGGGAAATAGGAGAAGGAAGAACTCTCTCTTTTTTCCTTCTGCTGGATTGTTTAAGCTGAGGCAAACTCTTTTCCTGCCCTTGGTGCTCTTGATTGTCAGATCTTCAGACCTGAACTGGAGCACTGTCAGTTCCCCTGGTTCTCAGGCCTTCAGACTCAATACTGATTTATACCACCAGCTTTCCTGGGTCTCCAGCTTGCAGACAACAGATCGTGGGACTTAACCTCCATAATTGTGAGCCAGTTTCTTATACAAAAAACCCCTCTATCTCACCCTAGTACAGTGGTTTCAGGTTGAATATTTTAATTTTGATAAACTTGAATTTAGTAATTTTTAAATTTCATGCTTTGTGCTTTTTGTGTTCTCTCAGAAAAAATTTTTGTGAAACACAAAATCATTAATATATTCTTCTATTTTCTTTTCTCGAAGTTACACAGTTTTAGGTTACATTTAGAGCTATGATTTGATTTTAGTTCATTTTTCTCTATGATGTGAATAAAGGGCAGAATGTCATTTTATCTCTCTCTTTCTCTTTCTCTCTACCTATCTATTTAATTTACTTGTCAATGTCAGGTTGTTCCAGCACAATTTGTTGAAAAGGCTATTCCTTTTCCATTGAATTATCTTATCACATTGGTCAAAATCAATTTATTATATATATGAAGCTCTGTTTTTGGACCTTCTATTCTGCTCCATGGAACTATATGTCTATCCTTAGATCAGGACCACTCTCTCTTTATTACTATAGCTTTATAGCAAATTTTGAAATCAGGTAGTATGAGCTTTCCAACTTAGTACTTCCTTTTCAAAATTGTTTGGTATTCTGGAACTGTTGGCCTTCCACATACACTTTAGAATCAGTTTGGTGATATCTATAAAAAAGCATACTGGGATTTTGATTGGGATTGCAATCTATAAATCAGTTTGGGAAAAATTAACATCTTAGCAATGCCAAGTTTTTTCTGATTCACAAACACAGGATCTCTCTCCATTTATGCAGTTTTTTTTTCTCATCAAGTTTTTATAGTTACTAATGTATAAGACTTGGATACATTTTGTCAGATATATATTTTCTGATGCTGTTGTAAACAATTCTATAATTTTGAATTTAATTTCCAATTCTTCATTGTTCATATTTGGATATACAATTGATTTTTGTACTTTACTCTTGCATCCTGAGAAATTACTAGAGGATAAGTAAGGGGTGGTTACATTGAACGGAGTGAGTCTGAAAAAAAAGGGGAATATCTGGTGTGAAAGTACTGAAGTGTGAACAAGTAAGGTGGGCAGGATGGTAATTATAAATATTCCATCCTGATCCAAGTGTTGGGAAGTGACAGGAGATGGCAGGACATGAGTCTGCAGGGGGTAAATAATAGAGGATATTTAAGTCAAGCTAAGGAGTTAAGAGGTTTGAACTTCATTCTGTAGAGAAAGGGGAAGCTATTGAAAGGTTTTAAACCATTTGAGTTTCATATTAGATTGTGTTTTACAGAGAATACACTGATGGTTATAAAGAGACTAGAGTTGCCTTGGGGGAGGAAGGAGAGCAATGAGAAAATATTTGAGTCAGAGAGATTGGTTAGAAAGCTATTAACATAATACAGGACAAAGGTGATAAGGCAGGAACTAAGGAAGATGAGGGCTGGAGTAGATTTCTAACACATTTGAGGTTGAGTTAGCTGATTTTGGTGCCTGAGCACTCAGGTGCCAGTTTCTCCTCTTTGCCCAGGGGAACCTCTGCATATGCACAATAATGTGAAGTCTCTCTGGGGAATTTTTATAATTCTTTGTGTTATAGGGTATGTAATTTACTTTTAAATATTTCATCATAGTCATTGTGTAACACATAGATGGGTAGATTAGTTTAAATTCAAATCGAAAGGATGGTTAGTTATCATTTGAAGAGCTCTAATCAGAAATAAACACTGCAAGGGGGTTAGTTAGCATTTGAGGTCAGTTCTCCAAGGAGATGGTTATTTCAATACTTCCCATGTAAATATGCACTATGGGGAAGAGTGGCTAACATAAAGAGAATTAGAAATCCTATTTTATTAGTAAAACTTTGGTACATATGGGTTGACTAGAAATCCTTGCACTTGCATGAATTAGGAGTAAGAAGTTAATGAGTGCAGTAGTCCAACTCTTTTTGTAGGGCATTCCAGGCTTAGGTTTCTACAAAGAAAAACCTCTTTTTTTGAAAAACTCCTGTGTGTCTTCTTTAATGCTCACACCACACACTTTACTTCTGACACTGCTGGTCACCAAATGTGTGGAGGTTTTTCCCACATCAGCAATTCTGCACACTACCAGTTGGGTGCCCTACAACTTAACTTAAATCTGACACTGTTTACCTGGAGCCAGTTAAACAGATCCCGCAGATTGAAGCCTCAGTCCCACAAGACTGCCCCCCTCCCACTCCAACCACACTTCAGATGCCAATCGCAAGTAGTGGGTCCCCATGTTACCCACTTCTGTCTGACTTGGTTATAAATCAGACCTTCCCAGACCTCCTCCCTTTTTGGATTCGATCAATTTGCTAGGGCAGCTCACAGAACACAAGGAAACATTTACTTACATTACCAGTTTATTAAAAGATATGAAAAAAAAATACAGTTCAATAGCAAGATTCAGAAGGTGAAGTCTGGGAAGTCTGGGAGGGTCCTAAGCGTAGGTAGGAGCTTTCGTCACTGTAAGGTTTGTGTGCATCACCCTCCTAGTTTGGTTTGCCAACCTAGAAGCTCTCTGAACACTGTAACATTTGGATTTTATGTAGGCTTCCTCACATAGGCATGATCAATTATTAACTTCATTTCCAGCCCCTCTCCCCTCTCTGGAGAAGGTTGAGGGGATTTGAAAATTCCAAGCTTCTAATTACAGCTTGGTCTTTCTGGTGACCAGCCCCCATCCAGGAGCCCACCCAGAGTCACTTCAGTAGAACAAGATGATCCCAGTAATCTTATCACTTAGGAAATTACAAGGTTTCAAGAGTTCCATGCCAGGAATTGAGGACAGAGATCAATATATGTTTTTCTATTATCTCACAGTTTCCCTTTGCGTTGGTATTCCATCCCTTGGAGGATTCAGTCTCCTTACCCAACTAGGAGTCTAGTGGGTTCTCCTGACACTAAAATGCTGTTAACATCTGTTTTGAGTGAACCTTTCATGCAAAGCACTTGTCAAGTGCCCAATGAATAGAGAGCTAGAGTTAGTTGAGCAGCATAGGTATCACTATTGTTGCCTTGCCCGCTAAGACAGGTTGTCTTGGAGGTTGAATTCAACTTGATTTTATGGTAACCAGGCAGTGAGGCTGCGGAAAAGGGATGTAGGATTTTCACTCACTTCTGCTCATTCTGTTCAATGTCTGTAACCTAAGTCCAATTGCCTTAGATCAGTGAGCAGTACTTCTTTTCCTTTCAAAACCTCTGAACTCCCAATACTGTCTCTACAAAACTCTGTTCACATAGTTGGCCCCCTGGCCAGTCTTTCCTGGGGCAGAGCTTACTGATCCTCTCAGTCTTCAGGCAACCCATCTTCACCTTGCACCACCTCTCCTTCTTTGGGCATTTCACATCCTCTGAATGTCACAGCTACCAGTTTAGCTGCTTATTGTTCTCAAATTATTCAATGTGTGTTCTTCTGACCTCCTCATCTAGAAGACAGACTCCTAGAGGACCAAGATACCTCAGCCCCACCCTTCCTTCCATATTTTAAATACTTATAGTCTGGTACTACCTGTGGCTACACAGTCCTGGTAAAAAAGGCAAACAGCTCCTAAGACAATGTCCAGTTTAGAGGGGAGACAGACTAGAAAATGAGCAGTTACAATAGACTATTCATTTATTCATTCACTCATTTGGCTCATTTTGCAAATGTATATTGAGCTCATACAGTGTTAGACAGTGGGGGTGATAAGTGTTCAAGATAGAGCCTGTTCTCATTGACTAATAGTTGAGGAAAGGGGAAGTCCATGACAAGATAGCTAAAGGCAGATCATCTCACCCTCCATTTAGAAGGTGAGAGGAAGGTTGAGTCCTGAAGGATGGCTAGTTGTCAGTAAGATTGACAGCTACCAATTAGTGCTGAGCAGAGCTTGAAGCTGCTGAAAATTTTCAGTTCCCTTTTACTTCCACATATTTCTAATCCAGGCTTTCTTCCTGGAGAAAATAAAACCAAGAAACAAACGACACAGGTTTGCACACATGTCTGTTGTGCAGTGAGGGGCACCTTCCTCTCCAGGCTAGAGTTCTCCCCAGGAAGCAGCTTCTGGTTATGGAAATCCCCAGAGAACCCACTAGATTGAGGAGGAGATATCTGTGTTTTCCATTCAACAGTTGGACATTATGGAACCTGCTAAGAATCCCAACCCACAGGAATCCCTTTCTCCCTGAAGTAATAGCCTATTTGATGAAACAGATTTCTCAATAGGACTAAACACAGCAAAATGTAACAAGACCAGTGGAGTCACCCCTCAATTCTTTATCTCTATTTCCGAGCTAAATGGTTCCAAACTGTTCTCCTTGCTCTAAGATGGAGGATGGGGACCTGAACAAAGCCTGCATTCAGGCCATGGTTCTGGAGCTTTGCTCGGCCTTCTATCAAACTTCCTACTCTGTGTCACACAGCAGTCAAGGGTGTTCTCAGGCCCCTGGTAAGAATTCTGCTGTGTGAGGATGAATTGGCGGAATTCTGCCAAACTCGAGGTGGGAAGAACTTCCCCTGTGGTCTCTGCGTCATGGCTGGGGAGCTGCATGCAGACTCATCTCTCCACTTGGCTGGCTTTCAAGGTCCCTGGGGAGCTCCCTGCCCAAGAATTGCCATCCTAAGCATTGCGAAGCCTCAGTCCCAAGGTGACTTGATCCGGGTCATCCTTCAGCTCTGTCTCAACTACAAGCATCACTCAGGATGAGGGCAGGGCAAGCTTTAAATTCCCAGAGTGTGTCAGGCATCCTAAACATGACTATGTGGACCTACTCATAAAATTATAGGCATGAGGATATGCAACCTCTCAAAATGGAATGAACAAATAATACTAATTTACATTTCTACAGAATAAAATGAATTTTTAGAGGTGTTGAAACCTATTTAAAGAGGGGGAAGCCAGCCCAAGAATAGAGTAGATTGGCTTCGTTTTACAAATAGTTTCTTCCTCTATGACGGATTTCATATGTCTTAACACAAAGGCTTTGTTCTTTTGATTTTAGAACTTTGTCTTCTGTTTTTGCTTTATGTTAAATACATTTGAAATGGCAAAGGAAAGCCACTGATAATCTCAAAATCTCATTGGAGACAGTAATTTTAATCTCTCGTCAAGGTGTGCTACCAAGTAGATATTTTGTTTCCATCTTTCATTTTTTTCCATCTCTTTTCTGTGGTAGTACTAACAAATCAGGAAGTTATTATTTTAAGAATAGTTTGTAAAGCATTTTAAAAACATGTTTCTCATTATGAGCCTCACGGCTTCATCCTGTGGTGAGTAAGGTGGGTAAAATCCACAGAGAAGGGACTCAGAGATGTTATATGACTTAGCCAAAGTTGCACAAGTTGAAAGTGTCAGTCAGAGTCACGTCTGAAATTATTTTTTTCTTTTTCTACTCCATGCTCAAGATTTATTCTATTAAAATGAGCAACAAAAAGGAAAAACTAAGAATCTGGATAATTCACATGGGATAACCAGTCTACTAAATGAGTTAATAGCTTGTTAAACTTTTAGTTTTTGATGTTTCTTTCTATTAAAATTGCAATGGGCATAGAACCCACTGATGATCACACGCACATGGGATTACTTAGTACTAAAAAGAACAGTTATTATCATGGAAACATCCAAAAATACTACGGATCCATAGTAGTGTTAAAGGGGCCTAGAGTAGGATATGTTTTGACTTTTTAATGACTTTTCAGCTTAACTCAGCATATTTGTCCAGGTTTTGCCCTCAGACGTTCTAAAACAAACTGCAATTAGCTTAAGCAATAATGAATGATAGCTGTTAAAAATGCTCAGTGCTAACAACCCTCAGGAAAATCCTACCTAGTTAAGGAGAAAGAAGCAGGCATGTATCAACTGCATCTTGGAGAAGACAAAGCAGGGCAGAGGGGTGGAAAGTGGAGGGTTTGGAAAATGTGGAGAGGGGCATCATTACTGTGGAACAGATACAGTCCCCATATTTCCTTGTTAGATAGAATACAAGAAGCTGACTTCTACGGCTCTCCCCACTCCTAGAGCCTGGTGCACTCTCTGGCTGCCAAGGAGCCACAGGTTTTCTGTTGAAAAAGATATCAGTAATATTTATCCAATCGATGACTTCCCGTATCCAAAGCCATTGTTTCCCATCCATTCCCCTATAGCTTTGTGCACAAGACAAGAGGCTGAAGCTCCTCTCTGGATGCTTTCTGGAAATTTATTTGGAAATTAACATCCTATCAATCACTCATTCCATTCCCTGCACAAAGAGATTACATTTAGCAGGAAAGACAGATGTAAAATCTTATCACTTGTTTATCACTGGGAGAGTTCAATTGGAGGAAGCTCAGCAGAGTACTAAAATCAGACAAGAAGGAACACCATAGGTCACCCTGAAAGCATTAAGCAAGGCACATGGGACTGTGTGTTTGCCAGACACAGGCAGAGAAGAGCATTCTAGATAGAGGGAATAGTGTATGCAAACACAGAGATGTAAAAAAAAAATGACATGTTTGGCAGACAGCCAAAATGTCTGTGTTGTTGAATTATTTGTGTGTGTGTATGTGTGTGTGTGTGTAAGGGTGGTTGAGGGCCAGGTTGGAAAGACTCTGTGTGCTATGCCTTGGAATTTGCATTTGATCCCATACCAGTGGAGTGGGCTTTTAAGCAGGAGAGTGACATGTTCTGTTGGGAGATTTAGAAAGGTGATTGGTGGCTGTGGGTTGGAAGGGGAAGAGACTGGAAGCAGAGAGGGCAAGTAAGATTAGTCATAGGAGTCTCAGAAATTACAGAGGACACCAGGCTCAGGTGGCCAGTGAATCAACAATGATAGTACTTATTGGCGCTAAAAAAAGATAACACCATCATAAATAATCCAACTGACTGACAAAGACAGAGAATTGAAAATTCCTGAATGCGAGGAGTCGAATATAGGGCTTCCATGAGAGACATTTGTCAGGTAGAACTCAAACAAGCTGTGTGTTCATGAAGACTATTATTAAATGGGCAGAGGGTTTTAAGTTTTGTTTTGTTTTGTTTTTGTTTTGTTTTGTTTTATTTCATAGGAATAGTAAAACACTTAAGAAAGCCTTTAAAACCAGTTTTCTTTTTAATCAAGTGTAACTTTTCATCAGAGAGTACTACTATACAGAGACTGATAGGATGGGGGCAGGATATTTCTTTATTTTACTTTAGCTGAATAAATTTCTCTATTGCTTCTGTACTAGTTTGTTTCTCCTGCGATTAATCTGCCACCTTGTGGCTTACTGAGAAATTTCAGCTTTCATAGATTTACGGGGGAGGATTGATGAAGTAGAAGTCAATATTTTTTTTGGCTAATATGTCATCAACACACTATTGACTGCCAAAAATAATACATAAATACCAGGGTGCCTTCCTCTAACTATATAATGTACCTATTACCTGCAATCCAAAGGGTGTTTTGTAATTCCACAAAAATGTATTGTATAATAATAAGTAAGTGCTTGAATCAAAGACATTTCTCACATCTCTCTGCACTTGACTCCGTAAAATGAAAACTGGAATATGGTCCTTATATTCTAATGGGAAGAGAAATTGCCCTAAAAGCCATAGAACCCCATAAGATTAATTTCAACTTATAAAATATTGCTTAAAACTAAGCAATTAGTTTTAAGGTGAAATTACAAACAAATGCAACCTGGATATTGAGCAAACACCAATTAAACTAAAATAAAAACTGAACACAGGTAGATGAATGGAATCTCTTTTCTCTGGTAGAGTCAAGAGACCAGCACATAATGATTGATCTTCCTGAGAACTGAGAGGACCTCTTCCATGAGAGATGTGTGATCCTGGAATCAGATCACTGCACAGATTCTACCCTTGGAAGTGCAATACAGCAAGGACCATAAAAATCCCAGCCCAGGGTTTTCTTGGCCCCTGCTGTGTAGACTTTTAATCTTTTTGTTGCTGGAAAATACTGAGACCAGGAAAGAAGTCCCAGAGGAAGGATTTGGAGGTAGGGAGAGAGGGAAACTGGAGAGGCAGACTAGTGCAGACTGGCTGAATTTCAGCCCTGCCCTTATTTCAACCTATTCTCGACCTCAGAAATGCTGCCTTTATAAAGAAAGATGTCTTTTTTTTTTTTTTAAATTTGAGATATAATTGACATAATTTTATAGTACTTTCAGGTGTACAACATAATGATTTGATATTTGGATATATTGGAAAATGATGGAAGGTATCTTTTAATAGTTACATTCTTCTAGTACAATATTTACATTATAAAATCATTAACATAGATGTGGTCAAAGTTTATTTTTGCTGTATTGTGAAGCAGGGGTATGCAAAGCCAAATAAAAAGCATAAATAAGTTTTTAAATAATATTTAAATTATCTAGGTGCCAGTGATTTTCCTAAATTTCCATTTCTGTATCTTTATTTTAATCTGACTACACAACTGTCATTAATTCTAAAACCAATTTCAATCAGTCCTTGTTTTCTAGGTCTAAGCATATTGTTCACAAATATTGATAAATATTGTCTTCCTTCTTAATAGTTATACTTCAAATTTGTCATATATATTAAAAATTGGCACCTAAACTTCATAAACTTCTTCCTGAATTGGTAATAGTTTGTTAGCAATGAGTCTCAATTACTTTTTAACACATGAAAGGAGTGCTGTTTTGGAACATTGTATGCTTCTGATTTCTCTCTCTCTCTCTCTCTCTCTCTCTCTCTCCAGAGTGTAATGAGGTGGAACATTGGGTGATGACCTGGAGTCTGGTATAGAACAGTAGTTCTTAGCCTCGGTTGCACATGAGAGTTACCCAGAGGCTTTGAAAAATCCTAATGCCTAGGTCCCACACCTCACTCTGGGAATGAGACCTGGCACCATATATTTTAAATCCCTCTCTCAGTGTCCTCTTGACTGATGTTTTTAGATTTCTTCCCTGCACCTGCTGGAACTAGAATTCTGCTCAGCACACCAGCCATCGTTACTGGGAGTTCCTTCTTAGAGCTGGATTGTGACCCCCAGGTGCTAGCTGAGGGCCCGCTGAAGGCTGAAAGATCTTATTATTGGCTCACTAGGTTGGACACCTCTGGTATGAATTCCAGCATGGAAAGAGCTGTGGTCCCAGAATCCTCTGGGACAATGAGATCTGCATTGCCAGTCCTGCCCCCGCCTTCCCCCTCCCTTTGAGGCCATCTGATATCTGAGTAATTTTCTGGAGACTGAACATCCCAGTTCTCAGCCGCCTCTTCTCACTGGCCCACTCCTGCCTCAACATTGGGCCAAATAGTCAGAGCTCAACATCATGCCACGCGCGGGTGG
>NW_006494608.1:7585605-7593229 GCF_000325575.1 Pteropus alecto | reverse complement strand
ATATTTTGGTGACTATGAAATCTCCAGGAAGTCACTTGAAGAACACACAGTATTCCTTATGAATTCATCACCTGGAGTCACCATAAAGGCTTCTGATGGAAAGAAAAGGATGAGGCAAATGAGATATGAATTAAGAAGGTAATAGAATTGGAAAGTAAGGGAGTGCTCTGCTTAGAAAATTGTCTGAAGCAAACTATCTAAGTCATCTATGGCAATTGAGGCACCAGTGGAACTTCCTGAATCCACAGCGGACATCACTCATTGATTTTAACATTCTTGCCCACTGTACCCAGACTTAGACTTAAAATTGATCTTGATAAAACATTCCAGGTATTCTCTATGAATCAATCAGAGTTGTTATACAAGTTGAAAACTATCAGCCATCCTGGATATAAGTGAAGAAGCACCTTTCTTCTTCCTGAGCCACCAACGTAATATAGGCCTGCATGAATGACAGGAAGTCAAAACAGGAAACCAGAGAGGAAGCCTGAACTATGAAGAAGCAAACTTTTTTAAAGTCTGTTGTATTAGAATTTAATACTTTTTTCTATATAATTATGGCCAATTTACATAATTTTTTTTTTCTAACTCCCTTTTTATACTCAATGCCATTTCTTCTTAGCACAGTCTCTCCCATAATCCTATCCCTCCCTCCTTTTTTATCCTCCAAATTAGTATGCTGTTGAACTGAAGAAGGAACATGGCTGCCTGAAGTCCCTCCTGACTCCCAAGCAATCTGCCAAGTTGAGTCTGTGGACAGAAATGGTGCCACAGGAGCAATCATGAGATTCAGGTGTGCCTCTGCAGGCTGAGTAGCCATTCGTCCCTATTAGAATTTAATTTGTGATCCTGCCTTAACCCCTGCAAATGCTTTAGGTTCTGCTAGTACTAAATGTTCTCTGAGCATGTCCTTTTTCTCAAAGTCAAACAAAAATACAAGAGAACAGGAGGTTGTTCCACACAACCCCATGGAAGAGAAAGGAAAAACACTAGAAGCTGAAAGACTGCTTTCAATGCTGCAGTTTGGGATGGGGGTAAGGATGGAGGAATCGATTAAATTAAATGCTCTTACCATCCCTTTAGAGTCTACCAAGTACAGCCTGGCAGCTATTCCTGATTAAAGCTTTTCCCATATCTCCAACTGTTGACACAATTTATTCACTTGGATGTCATAGTGTCACCTGTGAATATTACCATCATTCTCCTAGTCACTCCAAATTGAAACCTCAGTCTTATCATTGATGCTCCTTTCTTCGTTGCCTCTAGCATCTAACTGCCTCAATATCCATGAGATTCTCTTCTGAGAATGTCTCTAGATCCACTCCTTTCTCTCTCTACCATTGACTGCGCCCGTGCCCCTGGTCCTGATGGCTTCCTCCTTGAATTGCTGCAGCTACTTGGTCTCACCCCCTCTGGCTTCAACCTTTTCGCTACCAGACTAATATTCCCAAACTCAAATTTCATCTCTTCACTACCTCAATAATTTCCAATGGAGTCCCACGCTGACATTCAAAGCCTAAAACTCTCTGAGCTGCTATACAAATCCTCATCCTCAGTATAGTAGTCCCCCCTTATCCTCTGTGGATACATTCCAAGACCCCCAGTGGATGCCTGAAACCATGAATAGTATCAAACCTTATATATACTATGTTTTTTTGTACCTATGTATCTTCCATAAAGTTTAATTTATAAGTTAGACACAGTAAGAGACTAACAATAATAACTCATAATAGAACAATTATAACAATATACTATAATAAAAGTTATGTAAATGGCCATTATTAAGTAAAATAAGGGTTGCTTGAACACATGCACGGAGATACCTCCATAGTCAATCTGATAACTAAGATGGCTGCTAAGTGATTAATGGTGGGGAGTATATACAGCATGAGTATGCTGGACAAAGGGATGTATCACATCCTTTTTGAGTGGTGTGGACAAGATTTCATCATGCTACTCAGAACTGTGTGCAATTTAAAACTTACAAGTTATTTATTTCTGTAATTACCCATTTAATATTTTCAGACTGAGGTTCACCATGGGTAACTGAAACCATGGAAAGTGAAACAACAGATAAGGGAGAGACTACTGTAATCAGTCACCATATTTCTTATCTACATCATTTCTAATTATTTCCTAATGGTATATGTATGCTCCAAAAATCATGTTTCCACACACACAGTAAATCCCCTGCTTGTTGTACAAGTGGCCTTCTGCTGGCCTTTTAGCATCAATCAGGGGTTCAAGTGAGATCCATAAGGCTTTTTATGTTCCTAGCAAAACCTTTCCATGCTTACCTCACCACTACCATTACTATTTTTTTTTCTGTCTTTTAACATTTTTTGTATTTGTCTCTTCAAAACGCTCATGTCTTCCCATTCATTTCCGTTTCTCAGACTCCAATACTCATATGATGCCACACATTCCCTTTTCTCATTCTGCTTTCCACTGCATTTTACCTCCCTGAAAGAATTTCTGTATGCCTTTTGGATTTCATGGTCCAACAGCAGCAAAACTTTCTATATGTTCAACTTCTCCACTCAATGGAAAAGACGAATCTCCTTCATCCTTTCTCTCACTGAAGTTATGACAAGTTAAAAAAGCATTTAAGAAGCTAAGTATAAGATTGCTAGATGAGATACAAACCCGATTAACATTAAACAAGGGTCATAAACTGTATGTTCCACTAGGCAGGAATTATTTGCATCTCAACTGGACAAAAGAACTACAACTTAATATGCAACTTCACATATTGCTTGGGACCTTTAATCCATAGTTAACAGTGGGTTTAACTAAGTTCATTTCACTAAATAATCCTTGGTGGCCTTCATTGCCATATGACAAGGACATTGGATTCACAGTTTTTCCTTATTTCCCAGTGTCAGGAAATTTTTCTGACAATTGCTAAAATACCAAATGTGGTTAAATCCAACTAATATGTACTTGTACTACATAGCTAAACATGTCTGAAAAAAACCCAAAACCAATGCTCTGACTTGAAATTTATGATCATTAGCTTCAAGAAGAGTCTTACTGCTGCATACCAACCATGTTGTAGTTACCTGGTCCACTTAAAATCCCACCCTCCTATAGGATTATGTCATACTTTCTCTCCCTTCAAGCTCACGAAACCTCTTTTCCCATACCCACCCTAAGCCAATAATTTTGCAATTATTTCACTGGAAAATATAAGCAATAAAAACAAAAATTCTGAACTGTCATCACCACATTTACCTATCTGTGTGCATCTGTGTCTGTATATTTTACATTCTCTTGTATTACTATGGATAAACTGTCTCCACTCCAGAAAAGGTCAGGGACTCAACTTTAGACTTCTGGCCTTGATGGGGTAATAGACCTTAACTTAACCTTCTATCTTAAACAACATGAACATGAGACAAAATATATGAAAGCAGATTTCAGGTATTTGACAACAGGTAGAACAGGATAGTGATCTCTAAGAACAGGAAAACAAATGAGATGAGCCTTATTATTGTAGTGATTTATTTTCCAGTGGAGTTTCAGACTACAGTGCCAGAAAGGAAACCCCACTAAAACCTAGTAGTCTTGCTAAGTGGAGGAGACATATATTGGAGTTTGGGGAGGCCAAGACATCTAGAAAAACAATAGGAGAGAGACGTAAAAAGAAAGAGCTACTTCTCTGTGATGATCTACAGAGAAGTCCTCTTGTGTGTTGGATTGAGTACTGGTATGTACATTTGTATGAGAAAACTATCCAAAGCTGGGAAAGAACCACAGGAAAAGAATAGGTAGAACAATCCATAGGGGTCACATAGAGCTGATTATAATTTGTTTATACCAACCAGAGTAGAAAGATCTTCTAATATGTAGGACATCTGATAATGTCCTCAGAAATGTATTACCTTAGCAGTGGGGTTAAATTAGCACTGAATCAAAGCTTTGAAAGGATCAAGCTAATGCTAAGTAATTCAACATGTCCCAGACAAAGCCCAAAGATATGAAAAGCAATACATGAAATCTTGCACCAATAATGTAAAAGTCACAATGTCTGGCATATAATAATAATAATAATAATAATAACAATAACAATTAATAATAATAATAATAAATTATTATTAATAAAAATAATAAAATACCAGGAATACAAAGAAGCTGGAAAATGTGACCTAAAGCCAGAGAAAATTAGCTGTCACTAGAAACAGATACAGAAATGACACAGATAATAGAATTAGCTGACAATGAAATTAAAACTGCTATTATAAATATGCTCCATATACTCAAGAACAAAAGCAAAATATAAACATGATCAAGAGACAAAAGAAAGATATTTAAAAAGATGCATATTGAAACTGTAGAAATAAAAAACATCTGAAATGAAAAATACACTGGATGGCAATAATAGCAGATTACACACTGTGGAATAAAATAAGTAAATTTGAAGACATGGCATTAAAAACTACCAAAATTAAATACAGAGAAAAAAACTAAAAAGAAAATTAGCAGAACCAAGGACTTGTAGGGCAATATTGAGCATTCTAATATGTAATTGGAGTCTCAGAAAGAAAGGAGGTAAGAAAAGAAAAAAATTTTTGAAAAATTAATAATCAAAAACTTTCCAAACTTGATATAAACTAAAGCCCCACAGTTCCAAGAAGTTTAGTAATTCCCAAACATGAAGAGAAAACACAACGTACATCATAATCAAATTGCTAAAACCCAATGAAAAAGAGAAAAATCTTAAAAGAACCAGAGGAAAAGAGACACATTACATATAGAAGAACAAAGATAAGAATTACAGCAGACTTACCTCAGATTTGTAAGCCAGATGGTATCTGCAAGGTACTGAAGGAAAAAAAAGCTGTCAACCTAAAATTCTGCACTGGCCAAATTAAGTCAAAACCTAAGAGAAATGAAAGCATGTTCTCAAAGACATGCACACAAAGATCCACAGAAGTTTTATTTGTAATAGCTGAAAGCTGGAAACAACTCATATGTCCATTAATAGGTAAATGGATAAACAAATTGTGGCATATGAACTATCAATACATACAGCAACATGAGTGAAACTTAATTATGTTAAGTGAAAAAAGCCAAATACAAATAAATGCACACAGTATGATTCCATTTACATAAAATTCCCCCAAATGCAAACAAATCTGTACTCACAGAAAGTAAATTATTCTTTGCTTATGGAAGCTGGAGGTAAGGGGAGTGTGGTGGGCTAGGAAGAGTTGGAAGGAGTACAAGGGGAAATGGAACTTTTGGGGTGATGGATATGTTCATTATTTTGATCGTAGTGAGAGTGTCACCAGTGTGTACATATGCCAAAGTTTATCAGATTGTACATTTTTAATTCGTACAGTTTATTGTAGGACAATTATAACTCAATAAAGCTGTCTTTAAAAGTTAAAACAAAACAAAGACATTTTCAGACACAAACTGAGATAACTCATTGCTAGCAGACTTGTGCTATAAGAAATGATAAGGGAAGTTCTTCAGGTAGAAGAAAACTAACATGAGATGGAAATTTGGACCTGCACAAAGAGTAATAAGCAACAAAAATTATAAGTGTATATACAAATATAACAGATCTTTTCTCATTTAAAAGATATTTTGAAAAAAATTGTCCAAAATAAAAATAATGACAGTATATTGAGAAGTTTATACATATGTAGAAGTAAAATGTATGACAATTGAACAAGGATGAGGAAGGAATAAACATGTACTTTTATAAGGTTATTATCCTATATGTGAAGTAGTATAACATTTGAAGGTAGATTTTGATAACTTAAAGAACTATATTTGAAAGTTAAAGAAATGATTCACAACAAGTAAACCAATGAGGTATAGTTAATAAACTGATGAATTGAATAATTATTTTTAAAAACCACTCAATCCAAAAAAGACAAGAAAAGAGGGAGAAAAGAAACAAAAGAACATATGAATCAAATAGAAAAAGTTGCTAGGTATATTTAGACTCAATTATATTGATAATTACATTAATTTTAAATATTCTACACATTCTGATTAAAAGGCAGAGATACTCCAATTGGATAAAAAGGCAAGATAAAACTTTATGCTGTCTGTAAGAAATATTTTAAATATAATGGCATTTAGAGACTAAATGTAAAAGGATATAAAATGATATACTATGCTAATATTAATCAAAAGAAAACTGGAGTAGCTAAATAATCTTTAGGAAGTAGACTTCAGAATAAGGAAAATTATCAGAAATAAGGAGAATGTTTCATAATGATAAACAGGTGACTTCATCAAGAGGATGTAACAATCCTAGTAAATGCCAACCACCATCAATAAACTAGATTCTATCCTGATTAACTTATTGAAGGACAAGACTTGAACAAATATTACCTCTCCTGTAATACCAGTTTTTCTTCTTTACTGAACTTTTGTATTAGCATATAAAATAGCATATAAAGAAGCTGTCATTCCTCCTACTAAAAAAAAAATCTCTCGACCCCAGATCCTCTCACAGTTAATGTTCAATTCCCCTTTTTAATATAAAATTCTAATAAGTACTGTTTATACTTGATCTTTCTAAATGCTTTTCTCCAATTCACTCTTTTTTCAATTTAAGTATAGTTGGTATACTTAATATTATATTAGTGATATTACTTTCAGGTTTATAATATAGTGATTCAACATTTTTATACCTTATTATGTGATCACCCCACCAAGTCTAGTAATCATCTGTCACCTTGCAAACTTACAATTTTATTGACAATATGCTCTTTCATCTTTTTTACCCATCCTCCCATCCTTATTCCCTCTGGCAACTATCCCTTTGGTCTCTGATTCTATGAGCCTGTTTTGTTTTGTTTGTTTTGTGAAACCATAGGTATTTGTCTTTCTCTGTCTGACTTATTTCACTTCACATAAAAATATGATGGTTATATGCCATGAAATAGGTAGTAATGTCTTAACCACATGTGTGTTGTCAGGCCCAAGAGCCTCCTCTATCCTCGTCAAGGAGAGTGCTGCCCACCTCTCCTTTTGTACAACACTTTTCCAGTCACTCTTATATCCACTTATATTAGACTTTTGCCTAACAACTCTACTAAAACGTTTTTGTCAATGACACCAATGATCTTCACCTCATTTAATCTGATAGTCAATTCCCAGGCCTTGATCTAACAATAAGATTTGACACAAATGATCACTCCCTTCTCCTTTATAAGCTTTCTTTTCTTGATTTCTAAGACTCCACACTTTCTTGATTTTTTGTCTGCCTCCTTTCAGTCTCATTTCCTTTCCTGGTTTATTCTTGACTTTGTAATATTACAGTACTCCAGGAATCAGACCTTAGTTCTCTTCTCTTTTATACCTACACTCACTTCCTTGATGATTTCACTGAGTTTTATAGCTTTAAATGCTTTCTCTATTCTGGTTAATGACTTGTAAATTTATATCTCTAGCCTAAACCTCTCACTTGTTATAGGGACTTGAATGTTCAATTACCTATTTATTATCTCTAACCAGATGTTTAATGAGAATCTCAAACTTAACATGTCAAAAACTGAAAAAAAATCTACTTCCTCATAGTCTTCTCCACTTTAGTAGTGACACCCCTGTTCTTTCTAATGCTTTCCCAAAAACCTTGGTGTCTTCCTTTAAGTCTCTC
>NW_006494608.1:7576779-7585510 GCF_000325575.1 Pteropus alecto | reverse complement strand
CTATAGCCAGCCTGGCAGCAAATCCTGTCAGTTCTACTTCCAAAATATATTTAGAAGCCAACCATATCTTACCTTCTCCACTGCTACCACTTGGTCCAAGTCACAATTATCTCTCACCTAGATTATTGCAATAGCTTCTAACTGATCTCATTGAGTCCACTCATGACTCCTTTCATCTATTTTTAACATCAGCAGCCAAAATAATTCCAAAATCTAAGTTATTTCATTCCCATTTACTCAAAACTCACTACTGACCCCATATCACTTATAGTAAAACTATTAAATCACTTCCACTTAAAAATCTCTATTTTGGGCTCTGCTTCTAAGAAAAGCCAGATGATATCTGTAAAGTTCTGAAAGAAAAAAGCTGTCAGTGTAGAATTATACACTAGAATAAGGAGATATTAAGAAGAGAAGAGGGGATGATGTCAGCATCATAGCAGCACAGGGCATCCCTCATTTTTGTATCACCTTTAAACAGCAAAAATTCACTATCCATCCACAGACAAACGTGCCTTTGAGGGAGCTGTGGGATCCAACACCTTATGCTAAATGACCTTGGAGGAGTCTTGCCCACCTGTGGGCAGACAGACTTGGGTCCTGGTTATGGACCCTGCTGTGGCCCATGTTCTGGCTCCTCTTGGTCATGATCTGGGAGCCCCTGGTGAACATCGACTTACAGTCACTCATGTAACTTTGTACAGGTTTCCAGAGAAGTTTCAACACTTTGTTAGAACAAAATATGTATATACAAGTTTGAACGCACTGGAGAGGGTAAGAACAGTTTGACTTTACCTATATCACCCCTTCCCCAAAGTGACGCAGTTAAAGGCCAACAAAAATCTTCCCCGGCCCCTGATTTATCCTGCAGATGAAAGGGAGAGCATGGGAGTGAACACCCTACTTCCTCAGTTGTGCAGGACACTGCCAAACAGGCTCCTTTCTCTCTCATTCCATCCAGATTACTGAATTGAGAGCTCTATAATTTGGAGAGTGGGAAGAGGTTACAAGAGTGGCAGACAGAACTCTTGGAGGACATTAAAGAGATACAGATCCTGCTTTGCAGATTTTATCAAGAAGCCTGCCCACAAGCTGTGGGGAGTGCTTCATCACAGATCAACTTCAACTGGTCCATGAAAACCCAGTGCTCCACATGCTTCACCCACACACACTCCCACGCTGTGGTCAGCTCCCTGTGTGTGTTTCTGACAGTGGCATGAGTGGGTTGTGGCCAACTGACATTTGAGCACATGCAGAAAGTTGGCTGAATCTGCAGGCCAGGGAGAGACCACAAACTTGAACTTTAGGGCCACATGTGGGAAAACAAGAGAAAGGCTGTGAGCACAGGGCCTGGCGTGTTACAAAGTGTACAAGCTTAGGAATTCTGTCACAAGAGGGACCAAGAATCATGGAGCAGGTGTATCCATAGGTCTGAGAAAGCCTCAGAATCTCTAGCAAGGCTGATGGGAGGTATCTCTCTCCAATGCAGTTAGTAAAAACTGCAGGAGGTGACTGTGAAGACAAAAATGCAGAACTTAGAGGAACATAAAAGGTCAAGGTAACACGACACCACCAAAAAAATAATAGTCTTCTGGTAACTGAACCCAAAGACAAGGAGGTGTCTGATTTGCCTGATAAAGAATTCAAAATAGCTGTTTTTTAAAAAACTCAATGACCTATGAGAAAACGCAGGAAGACAATTCAACAGGAAATCAGGAAAATAATACACAAACTAAATAAGTTTATCAAAGAGACAGGAATCATAAAGAAAGAACCAAGCAGAGATTGCTGAGCTGAATAATTCTTCTCAAACTTCCTAAAAATTGGAGAGAATATTCCCAAATTCATTTTATGAGGCCAGCGTTACCTTGATACCAGAGTCATAAGGATAGTACAGGAAAAGAACACTGAAGACTAATATCGCTGATAAATATAGGTGCACAAATTCTCAACAAAATATTAGCAAATCCAGTTCAATAATACATTGAAGGGTTCATACACCATGATCAAGTAGGATTTTTTTCAGAGGTGTGAGGATAGTTCAACATATGCAAATAAATAAATGTGATACATCACATTTATAGAATGAAAGATAAAAATTATATGATCATCTCAACAAATGCTTCCCCAAATTTGACAAAATACAAAATTCTTTAATAATAAAACTTCTCAACAAATTGAGCATAGAAAGAACATACCTAAACATAATAAAGGCCATATATGAAAAGCCTACAGCTAACATTATACGCAATGGTAAAGGGCTGAAAGCTTTTCCTCTAAGATCAGAAACAAGGCAAAGGTGTCCACTCTCACCACTCTTAATTCAACATAGTACTGGAAGCCAAGCCAGAGCAATGAGAAAACACAGAAAGTAAAAAAGTAGAAAAAGAAAGTAAAATTGTCTTTGTTTGCAGATGACAAAATATTTTGTGCAAAATTCTAAAGACTCCACCAAAAACTGTTAGAGCTAATCAACAAATTCAGTAAAGTTGCAGGATACAAAATCATTATATACACAGAAATTAGTTGCATTTCTATACAATAATAATGAAATAGCTGACAAAGATATTTTCTCTTTCCTCTCCTGGGATTCCAACTACATGTGTATTATATTTGTGATGTTGTCCCACAGGTCTCTGAAGCTCTGTTATTTTTTCTTCAATCTTTTTTTTGTTGTTCTTCAGACTGAATAATTTCTATTGATCTGTCCTCAAGTTTAGTCTCCTATTTCCACTATCTCAAATTTATTGTTGAGACCATCTAGTGGCTCCATATTTTGGCTATTATAATTTTTGAAACTGGAATTTCCATTTGGTTCTTTTCATAGTTTCAGTTTCTTTATTTAAATTTCCTATTTGTGAGTCATATTGTATTTCTTTTATTTTTTTAAATTAATTAATTATTTTAATTGAAGAAATGATTCAAAATTTTTCCCCCATCTACCTCTCCCTTCCCCTTCCCTCTTGCACTCTGGTAACTCATATTTTCCTTTAAAATTATTTAAACATAGTTTTATCTCTTTTAACATATTTACAAGAACAACTTTGAAGTCTTTGCTGCTAAGTTTAGTATCAGACTCAATTTCTGTTGACTGTTTTTTCCCCTGTGATCATATTTCTTGTTACATGTCTCAGAATTTTGTTAGAAATTAGACAGTTTACATAAAATATTGTAGCAACTCTGGATTCTGGTATGTATGTATGTGTATATATATAATTCTTTTTTTATCTGAAGGTTGCTATTGTTTTAATAACTTACCTAGATTTAATGTGAAGAATCTCTCTCCTCTGCAAGTTGTAGCTGCTAATATCTCTGCTCGGTTTTTTCATTTTTACCCTTTTGTTTATTATTTTATTCTGACTTCCTGGGAATCACACCTTTTTGTGCATACTTAGTGGTTAGCCAATAATTGATCAGAAGGTTGTGTTCAAACACCCCTAGCACATAAAGCTTCCATTCTCTGTCAGTGGAGCTGGATATAGATTAAAACAATGCTTTCAAAATTCAGGCATTTTCAAGTCTGCTTCAACTTTTACTTTATAATAGACTCTTTTGAGCTTCCTGAACACAAGCACACAGCATCCCAGTTAGCCAGAGATGTATAGAGAGTATATCTGATATTTCTTTGGTGCTCTCATTTTCAGTATTGCTCTCTACATTTTTGGCTGGTTTGCCACTCACTCTTACTAGACCATACCTTACTCTAGCAGAGCTATGGATTTTTCCTGTTTGTTTTTTTGTCAAGTTTGCTACTTATACTGACAATGACTCTGGGTATGGATTTTTGCTCTCTGCTCCCAATCAAATCAGTTGAGTTCCCTCTGGCTGGGAAGCTGCTGGTTTTTACAGCCAGCTATATTCTGAAAAAACTATAGTTTCTCACCAACTGAGCTGGAGGTGAGAGGAGTAGCCCCCAGCAAGAAGGCTGCAAACGCCCACTGTTCTTACTCAGAATTCCAAAAGTTTTTCGGGAATACATGCTTCTTAATTTTTTGTTTGCCTTAGGTTAACTTCCAAGGCCCTTAAGTGATTGTTTATTTATTTATTTTTTGACAATTCTGTATAGTTTTATGCTTTCTTTTTTTTCGGAGAGAAAAGTTTCTAAACTCTTCACCCTACCATAGTTGGAAGTCCTGCCTCAAAAAATATTTTTGCTACAATTTTTGGTTAAATCAATACTCAGCGTATATATACTATAAATATATAAATGATTTTATCTCTGAAGTAGATAGTAAACTATGTTTATTTTATTGTTCACTTCAGTTTTTCCTGGAATTAAAAAATAGTTCATTATTTCATTTGCTTAGATTAAATCTTTCCAGGCCATCATCTCAGTAAAGTTTTACTATGATCAAACTTATCAGATAAACTATCACTTTTTTCTCTGGAAATATACTTCTCAGAGTCCATTCTTCTATTCCAGTCCTGACTATTTTGTGTGTGTGTGGGGGGGGGGGGGGCAGTATGCTCTATAGCTATTATTCTGAGAATTTCCTTTGTTTCTTGTGACTGTTTGGCACATTGTTTTCTGGGTTAAATGCTTTGATCTTGGAGTCCATATAAAACACTGACCTATAGCATGGGCTCTGGAATTAGACTGAGTTCAGATTTCAGCTTTATATAATTGGTGGTACCACCTTGGAGACACTGCCAATCTACACCTCAGTATTACCATATGATGGTGAAAAGAACAGTACTTACCTTATTCAGTTTGCTAAGATCAAATGAGCAAATATATAAATACTAACTACTATCATCTTGATGGAGTAGGTTTTGATAGAGCATGTGGAGTTTTTTGAGAAAAATGTAGTGTAACCTAATATATATTTATACAGGCTTGCAGGTAAGCTAACATAAACTTTTTTTTAGAATTCATAACTTCGCTTAGATTAACCTGTAAACCTACTTAGATCACTTTAATTGTTATAAGCTATGCTAACTATGTCCTGTGATTTGCTAAGAGTTTAACAGGAGGGCTGAAACTTAAACTTTCTTCCTTATCTATTCCATCCCTAACACTGACAATTGCCAGATCTGTCTTTTCATGGAGACACAGGGGATGATTTAATGAACTAGGAGGCTAATCTGGGTCAAACCTCCAGGGGCTGGCAGAAGAGGCCTGAAGGACCCTCTACTGACCTCATGAACTTTTCTCATTATACCCTTATTATAATACTAAAATCTCCTCCCAGGGGCAGAAATTTTCTACCATTTTTGAACATGAGATGTATGTATAGGCACTTTTGCTAATGAGCAGGCATAAGAATATCTCCACTTATAAATGTGATAAGGAAGCTCACCTTGATGTTTATGCATGACTTCTCTGAATAAAGACAAATCCAGTCCTTTGTTCAGGGACACATTGCTCTGGGGGTGAGCCCCAGTATGTTTTTGCTTGCCAGCCTACAATAAAGTTCCTTCTTATAAAGTCATCTCAGAGTTGTTTTTTGGCTGGCAACTACTGAGTAGTTGAACCCAGTTGGCTCCTGTACCAGTAGGAGTATAATTTTTGATACTTTTCAGAGCTAATAATCTCACTAACACTCGGCTATTTGACTGGGTATAGAATTCTAGATTGAAAATTATTTGTCCTCAGAATGTTAAAGGCATTGATTGTATTGTTTTCTACCTTACAGAGTTGCTGTTATTAAGTCTGATGACATTCTGATGGCCACCCTTTTTGTAAGTGTTATTTTTGTTATTTTTTTTTTTTAAGTTTTTAGAACATCTTATTCTTGGTGTTTTGATATTTCATTCTGATGTGCCTTGAAGTATTTCTTCTTTTGTTAATTATGCTGGCTATTCCATTGACCCATTACTCTAAGAATTTTTTTTGCTGCATGTTATTTCTGTGATAATTTCCTCCTCTATTCTCTCTTTCTGTTCAGGCTTCCTGCAGCTTATTAATTAGAAACTGGAGCTCAGATATTTAAACTCTAATCATATTATCTTTTTACTCTTATTGTCTTGATTTAAACTTTTTTTCCTTCGTTCTAGGAGAGTTCTCTTCTAATCTTTCTATTGAATTATTTTAAAATTTCTCCTATCATATCTTTCCTCTATAAGAGCTCTTTTTAATTTTTTATAATATTCTGTTTTGTTTCATGGATGCAATATTGCTTGTCTTTCCAATGATGTAAATACTTTTTTCCCTTCTGCTTCATGGGTATTTGTGTGGTTTTTTTTCTGAGTTCTTTTTCCCTGTTGGCTTTGTACTTGACCTCTCAAGTTTGAGGCTTTATCAAATATTTGGTGCTCTTTAGCTCTCCTTTGTCATATAAAAATGAGGCACAAAATTCTCAGAGAGAAAAAGACTTGCTGACTAAATAGCAAGAAAATTTTTTTTGTTACGTAATTCCTAAATATCAATATAGATTTTTTCTTTGGGCATGATCAGCGTCACAATAGTTAGCTTAGCTAGGATATGCTAGATTAGCTTCAGTAATAAGTAAAAAAAAACCTCAATGTTTTAACATAATAAATATTTACCATTCCTACTATATGTCTAACGATAATTGGTGGTGAGCTTGCCTCTAAGTATAGAATTACTCTAAATCATCTTATGATGTCGCTATTTCATCAGGATACTTTAAATGTTTGTCACAGTAGGGGGAAAAAAGCATGGAAAATTATGCACTGGCTCTTGAATGCTTTTACTCAGAAGTCATACACATTACTTCTTCTCAAATGTCACTGACTAAAGCAAATCACATGTTCACTAACTTCAAGAATGGGAAAGTACAGCCTTGCCAAGTGCCCAGAAGAAGAGAAGAACCAGCAATACTGGAAAGCAGCACTAATGTTTACCATGCTGAGTCACTCCCTTAACAATTTTATTATTGGTTTCCTCACTCTTCTTTAGAAGGTTATTGAGATACCAAACATCTACTTGCTCAAGAATTGAGAAGTAAGTTGCTTCCTTTTTTTTCATGGTAAATAAAGTATGTTGACTAAATTAAACAGAACTCAAGAAAAGCCAGATATAAACAAAAGAAGGATCCCTCTGCCTACTAAACTTCCTGCAGAAGTTAGGAAGCAACAAAACCCTCATTTTTTCTTTTTCTATCATTTCGTGTCTTCCTAAAATCCCTCTGGATCTCATCACAACACCAGTTAAAAGATGAAGCCAGCTAGAAATGGAAGTAGAAGCAAATAGAGTTGTAGGTTGGATCTACTTGTGGCCAGCTTCTGAGAGAAGGACTAGTTTTACAATTTATCATTAACTTTATGTAGCTACACATGAAAGGAAGTGATGTTGGCAAAAAAGGCTCCCTTATAGAAAAGTCCTTTAGGCCCAGAGCCATGAATTACAAGACACCTTATCAGATGTGATGGTAGAATCCAGGTTTCCTGGGCATAAGCAATTTAGATTCTTCAGTGATAGAGGAGAGTTCAGATCTGAAGTCTGTCTCTTTCAAAGCTTGCAACACTCTGGAGAGTTGAACAGGTACTAAACATTATTGTTTGGGTATATTGGACACAATAACAATTGCAAATCAGAAAATATTGTCTCTACAAGTTCATGAGAAGACTTTAAAACCAACATGATTCTCTGCCTCTGGTTCTAAAGAAACGAATTGCTCAGGATGCACATAAATGGTGTCTGACTCACTGTTTCTTTCCTTAACACCATTGAATGTTAAATTAATAATAAACAACCATATATATTCACTGAGCAAATGTACAAAGTTAAAATTAGCATCCTTGTAATAAAACATTGATTTGTTCCAAAATTTGGACCTAGATTGGATAACAAATAAATGAGTGACCTAGCTTTGTTACCTTACATCAGCTCTGTGAGACCTCTATGCCCAGGCCATCCCAGACTCATCCCCAATATGAGTGGAGAGTCATAAGAAAGCTTCTGCCCCACCACTGGGCCTCCAGATGTGACCTTCTGGCACACACCCTCCTCAGCTCCAAACAACCCAGATCCACTTCTCTATACACTCACCGCTATGCAATAGTCCTCAAACACTTCTAGAATACAGTATAAATAAAAGTGCCGTTTATACCTTTCAGGCCCTATACAGTGTGGTGGTTCATTTACTAACTAAGGTCCTCACATAGATCAATCATTGGATGTGAGCCACCTTAGGGAGGGGATTAACCTTGGAGGAAGTGGCTCTTTGCAGGTGGGACAATTCCTAGAGAAACCAACAACTGAAGGCTGCTGGCTCACATCACTACTAGGAGCTGGGACAATGAGTCTTCATTGAAGGGGAACCTAGGCAATGCCTATTATACTGCTATTTTAAGTCATTTCTCCTTGCAGACTCTCCAACCACACTTCAACTTTTTAAAATTTTTGCCTCAGATTCACTTTGTCCACAGGTTTTAAACCATCACTCATCCCTGAACTCTCATCCTTTCCAATGACTAGCCTCATTATTTCCCCACTTTATCTCTGATTTGTTATACTTTCTCATGTATTTCTGCCCCTATGGGTAAGCTTAGTTCTACATTTATGTTTATGTTCACTTAGTAACTTTGCTCCATTGTTTATAACAGTCTGCTCTTTGTCTATTAAAACAATCTGACTCCAAATAATGAAGTATTTGCTGAACACATCCAAATTTTCATCTTTTGAACATGCTTTCATTGTATATAGCTAGGATGCAGAGGGTGAAAGTTAACTGACTTTCAACTCTAGGTTCCAAACTATTGTTTGCCCCCACAAAGTTGGTTTCTTTTGTGTTTTTCATGACCCAAAGCCAATCTAATTTACTGC
>NW_006494608.1:7574713-7576535 GCF_000325575.1 Pteropus alecto | reverse complement strand
ATATATATATTCCTATCAGTTCATTCTAGTCACATGAAAAATCTACTGGTTTTTTTAGAGGAGAAGAGAATTCATTTCCTCAAAATGACAAGAGAAACTAGGCAAGCTTAAGCAGGAAAAGGCTCCTTTACATATCCTCCTCTGGCCATTAAACTGAGGAGATGTGTTGATAATCTCACTCCCCATCATCTACTTGGCAACCTCAGCAGTTTTAAGCTTTAATGGGTGAAAGAGCTTCTGAGTCTCAGTATTAACCAAATGGCACCAAAAGTGCATTCTGAAAGTTCAATGATTAATCATTTCAGTACTCCATGGCTGCTTTCCCTGGCACTCCATGTACAATAGGACAAATTAAGTAATACATTTTCTGGCATTGATTCTATTCAATGGAATACCTACCCGTATTTAGATGTAATCTTTATGTATTGTCCAATGTAACTGGTCTGTGTGGGAATTGTCAGTTTTTTCCCCCAAATGGTCTCTTTTACCAGGGCACCGGACAAGATCCCAGCCTTGATTTTCTCATCTTTGGACTAGTTCTTTTATCACCTCCAATTCTTGATAAAATCTCCCTGATATTTTAAACAAGGCTTCCAAAGTACACATGAGCAGAAAAATGCATGGAGAGATCCCAGAACAAAGTGAGATTCAAAGTGCCATGAAAGCAACACTTGTGGGGAGAAAAGATATTTGAAAAGTTAAGTAAGACAGAAGATGAGTGAATGCTACCCAAATTATTTATCATCTCTGTTTCCTAATGTTTCATATGAGAGAACATCACTTTGAACTTTCCATCCTTAAGATGTTACCACTGACCCAGCATCGAAGAGGTATCCCTTTGGCATTCTTTTCTGGTTCTGGGGATTGGTTAACATGAAAACTATGAAGATACTTTCTTTCTGTCTCTTGTAATCAAAAGCACACTTGATCTCTATAGCTAGCTAGGACTAAAGGTTGATTGAGCTGTTGAATGGGAAAGCAGTTTGTTTCTGGGTGTTACTTCATGCATGGAATGTAAAACTGAGCATAATCACTTTAGTACCATCAGCTGTTTTGCTTAGGAGGAGCTAATAAACAACATACAGAGATGGGAGGACTTGCTGGAAGACATCTTTCAAGATGATACACCATATGTATTGTGAACAGAAGTGCTGCTTTCAAGCACTGGTCAAGGGTGCTGAAGAAAAAGATCCTTTTGAAGCCACAAGTAAAAGAAAAAGTCAGTCTATTCCATCTCAGGTAACATAGAACCCAGACATAGAACCTTTGATGGACTTGCCCACAAAGCACTGCTCATCCAGTTGGCTTGGTTGGGGCCTAGTGGCCACTCTAGCATAGTGTGGTAGACATTAATTGTGCTACACTGTTCCCTTTAAGCTCTGAACTCCCACATCTCGCCCCATAAAGACCCTCACATCCTTTGTACCCATATTTATGAATCACATGTTAATTATTATAGTTTTTCTTGAAAACTTGATCCAGATTTGGAAATTTATCTCAGTGAGCCTTAAAATGTTCATTATGCTAAACTCAGTAAACCCAATTCCCAATAATCAGAACAAATGCTCAGATTTATGTGTAGGGGGAAGAATTGCAAGGTTAATTATCATCAAATGAAAATGTACTCAATATTCAACCTCAGAGGACTAGACTAATAAATAAATAAATTGAACCATATTATCCAGCTTCTGGGTATTTATCTGAAGAAAACAAAAATAATAACTCAAAAGGGTATATGCACCATGTTCATTGCAGCATTATTTTAAATAACCAAGATATGGCAACAAACTGTGTCTATCAATAGGTGAATGGATTAAGATGT
>NW_006494608.1:7570241-7574644 GCF_000325575.1 Pteropus alecto | reverse complement strand
ACACACACACACACACACACACACACACTGGAATATGTATATATATATATACATACACACACACAATGGAATACTCTTCAAACATAAAAAGAATGAAATCTTGCCATTTGTGATAACATAAATGGACCTTGAGGACATTGTGTTAAGTGAAATAAGCCCAACAGAAAAAGAAAAATACTATATGATCCCACTTATATGTGAAATTGAAATAACAACAAAACAAACTCATAGACATAGAGAACAGACTGGTAATTGCCAGAAGAGGGGGTTTGAGAGTGGAAGAAATAGAGGAAGGTGGTTAAAAGACATAAACTTCTATTTGTAAAATTATTAAGTCTTGAGATGTAATGTGCAGCATGATGACTATAGTTAATAATACTATGTTGAATGAAAAGTGGCTAAGAGAGTAGATCTTAAAAGTCCTCAACACAAGAAAAAAACTGTAATTATGGTGATGGATGTTAACTAGACTTAATGAGGTAATTATTCCACAATATATAAAAATAGTGAATCATCACATTGTACTTTCACTCTCCTGATACAACAAAGGCTGCCCCTTACAGCTTCTGGTTCTTCACACTGTTCTTGAGTACAACCTCTGTGTGGCCCTACATAAAGTATAGTGCCCTTTCCCAAGGTTTTGAGTATATGTGACTAATAAACTATCTTATCTGTCCAGTTTCAGGTATTGTATGTTCAGCTATTTCCCTAATCCTAGGGCTTGAATCTTTCCCTCTTCATTGAGGTGAATAGGAGTCAATTAATGTAACATCAAAGAAGTTAAGAAAAATTGTAATGTTAAATGTTAACTGAAAAATCTATGAAAATTCATGATTTTTAAAATATATGTACGTAATATTTCTGTCCATTGAAAGAGTCTTGATGCAATGCCATCCTTGTAGTAATGGATATCACTAGCCCAATTATCTTAGTTTCCACATACTATTCCCCAGTTAAAGGAACCAAAATTTCTTGGAGAAATGGTTTGAGTAAGTAGTGTTGAAATATGACACGCAAGCCAATTGAGAGGAGCTACCACTGCTAATATTTGGCATAATAAGGATCAAAAATGATGACTATAATTAATTGAACATATTGGATAAATAAAAATCCACTGGTCTACGTCTATACTCAAATAATAAGTAAGTAAACAAATAAACACTAAATAAGCAAATTTGCCAGCATTAAGGTGACATATCATCTCCTTATACAAAAGATTAGTAATTAAAGGGTAACTAGAATTTATCCTCCATAATTGGGAAGAATTGCAGTTCATCTTCAGCTGATGAGGGACAGGTTTAAAATTTGTTTTGAAACGGAAAGAAAGCCAGATAATAAATGAAAGAGGAATGATAGACTTAGAAAGTTACCCACACTGCAATCTTTAATAAAATAATTTTTTTCAAGCAAGAATCATCAATAAATGCTCTATCCATCAGGAGAAATGTTGGTGGGGAACAAGACTTTTGAACAGTACCAGATAACTTGGCTATGACAAAGGGAAAATGTATTTCTACAGTGGATAGATCTGACTGTCAACGCCTTAACCTAGTGACCAAATTAGCATCACAAATAGGGAAGCAATGAGTCAACAAGTGCCTGCTGAGATGATGCAACTTGAACTATGCAGATCATCTATGTAGTGTCATTCCCAGAACATTTCATCTGAATCTTTTGGTCTAGCATCTTCATGTTGTTAATGTCATTAAAAAAAAGAAGAAAAGAATCTAGGTTAAAAGAAACATAATAACCAGTGCATGATTTTATCTTAGTTGGAAGAAACTTCTATAGATGGTATTCTGAGGACAATTGAAAATTTTATTATGAACTAGTTAGCAGGTGGTATAAAAAATTATTGTTAATATTTTAGGTGTAATATGGTATCATGGTATAGGAAATATTTTTAGAAGATACTTGTTTAATTATTTGTGATGGAAGTGTTATAAGACTGCAAATTACTCTGTAGTGGTTCCGAGAGACGGCAAGGAAACATGGTGGAATGAGAGACGTCCTCAGATCTCTCTCCCCTGAAACAACAATAAGCTGAACATCTAAAACTCAACAAAAAACACCCAAACTGCACACCAGCACATCTGAGCATGGATCTGCGCAAAAGAGCTACCATAGGTCAGAACCCCGGGTGTTGGGCAGTGGACTTGGAGAAATAAAGAAGCTGCCTCTTGCAGCCACCAGAGCTCCTTGCAGGAAGAGGGGGAGGGATGAAGGTGCAGTGACTTCCCTGATCAGCCTGCCTGGAAGTGCTGGAACTTCTAGCAGCCGGCAGCAGGGCCCAGTAATCAGGGCAGAAAGCAGAGAAGTGGGATGGAACAGAAGGGAAACAACAGTTGATTTTCACCGGCCCCAATTCCAAACCGAGGCTAAGCTGCAGCCTACAACTCCCAACCCAGAGGGTCCCTCCCCTAATACCCTCTGAGACCGATCACTGTGGAGCCCTGGGGGAATCTGAGCAAACGCTACCGAAACTGTTGCTAACACTGACAGGGACTGAAATTGAGAGTAGCAAACGTGATTAAATATCTACAAGAAAATAAAAAAGACATTTAGGCTTTATATAAAGCAGGGATCCAAGAGGCTTAGATGCCACCTACTGGGAACCAAAAGAAAAGCGCCTTCTTTGCAGCAGACTAAAGAGAGATCTTTATATAATATATCTTCTTTCTGGCAAAACAATAGAATACACTTCCATTAATGCCCAGGCACAGAAATAGTCCATTAAACACCATGCACAACCAAAGTGTGGCAAGGCATCTCAGAAAGAAAGAGAAAAATCTCCAGAAAATAAGCTTATAGACATAGAAATATGTGATTTAAATGACGGAGAATTCAGGATGGTACTTCTGAAAAAACTCGGTGAGATCCAAAACCACTCAAGTCAACAATTTCAGGAATTGAAAAAACAACTAGTTTAGCAGAGCAAGGATATTGAAACTAAGAGAACCAAATAGAACTTCTGGAGATGAAGAGCACATGGCAAGAGTTGAAAAATGAAACAGCAAGCTTGGAAAATAGAGTCGACCAAATGGAGGAGAGGATCAATAATATCAAAGACAGAAATCTAGAAATAAGTCAGAAGAAAAATGAGAGAAACCGAAGAATGAAAAATAACGAAAGAGGAATACAAGAACTAGCTGATACCATCAGGAGAGGAAACATAAGAATAATGAGCATTACCTAAGGTGAGGAAAAGGAGCAGAGAAAGCATTTTCAGACAAACAATGTACAAGAATTTCCCAAATCTAAGGAATGAGCTGGAGCTTGGAATTTAAGAAGTCAATAGAACACCCAATTATCTCAACCCGAAAAGGCCTTCACCAAGTCACATTGTATTAAAGTTATCAAAAATCAACAACAAAGACAGAATTCTCAGGGCAGCTAGAGAAAAGAAGATCATAATATATAAAGGAAAACCCATAGATTATCATCTGACTTCTCAACACAAACCTTATAAGCTAGAAAGGAATGGAATCAAATATTTAAACTATTAAGTGAAAGGAACTACCAGCATAGAATAATGTATCCAGCTAAGCTCTTCTTTAGATATAAAGGAGAAATTAAGACCCTTCCAGACATACAAAAATTGAGGGAATTCTCCACTACAGGGCCTGCACTACAGGAAATACTCAAAAAAGTCAGCTCACCGAAAACAAAATAACAAAATTTAAAAAACCATATTAAGAGTAAAGTGACTATCAGGCAAATAGAAGCAGAGGAGTGCAACCTTTACTAAGAACAGGGCATTATAAGCTTAAACAATATGAAGAGAATTGCTATAGCAAGATAGTAATGAATGTTCAGCATAAATATGGAAAAATTGAAGTAATAATGACTGAAAAAGGGGAGGATTCAAAAATCCAAATTCGCAAAGAGAAATGGCAATAAAGCACATGCAGAAGAAAATGGACGACTGTGTATATATATATATATCCTTTACATATTCATAATGGTAACCACACACCAAAGATTCAGAACTGAAGTATATAACATAAAACAAGAAGAACCAGAGGCAAAACCCACAAAAGCCAACCAAATTAGAGAAAACAGAAACACAAGGACAAGTGGGCAATGGAAACACTGAGCTACCAGAAAGCAAAAGAGACAATGGCTATAAAAGGACCTCATATTTCAATAATCACCCTAAATGTAAATGGACTGAACTCACCAATTAAAAGGCACAGAGTTGCAGAATGGATCAAAAAACAAAACCCAACCATATGCTGCCTTCAGGAGACACATCTCAGCTCCAAAGACAAATATACACTCAAATGGAAAGGGTGGAAAACGGTATTTCAAGCAAATGGCATTCTGAGAAAAGCGGGAGTAGTGGTACTAATATTGGATGAAATAGACTTCAAAATAAAAAAGGTAAAGAAAGATACTGAGGG
>NW_006494608.1:7567943-7570072 GCF_000325575.1 Pteropus alecto | reverse complement strand
GTATCTCGAGGTCCATTCATGTTGTCCCAAATGGCAATATTTCATCTCTTCTTATGGCTGAGTAATATTCCATTGTATATATGTACCATGGCTTCTTTAGCCAATCATCTATCGTAGGACACTTCAGTTGTTTCCATATCCTGGCCACCATGAATAATGCTGTTATGAACATTGGTGTGGAAATATCTTTTCGTATATGGGTTTTCAAGTCTTTGGGGTAAATGCCCAGTAGAGGGATTGCTGGTTCATATGGTAGACCAATCCTTAGTTTTCTGAAGAACTTCCATACTGTTTTCCATAGTGGCTGTACCAATTTGCAGTCCTACCCGCAGTTATGAGGGTTCCTTTTTCTCTGCATTCTCTCCAACATTTGTTATTACTTGTCCTGTTGATAATAGCTATTTTAACAGGTGTGAGATGGTATCTCATTATGGTTTTGATTTGCATTTCTCTAAAGCTAGCAATGTTGAAAATGGCCTTTTGTATGTCCTCTAGGGAGAAGTGTCTGTTCAGGTCCACTGTCCATTTTTTGATTGCATCATTTGTTTTTTTTGTTGTTGTTGTTATTGAGTCATATGAGTTCTTTCTATATTTTGGATATTAGGTCCTTATCGGAGGCGTTGCTTGCAAATATGTTTTCCCATTCAGATGGTCGTCTCTTTACCTTGTTGATGATTTCTTTTGCTGAGCAGAAGCTTTTTAGTTCATGTAGTCCCATTCATTTATTTTAGCTTTTATTTCCCTTGCTTTTGAGGTCAAATTCATAACATCTTCTTTAAGTCCAAGGTCCTTGAATTTAGTTTTTATGTTTTCTTCTATGCATTTTACTGTTTCCGGTCTTATAGTCAGGTCCTTAATCCATTTTGAGTTAATTTTGGTGGGTGGTGGTAGACAACAGTCTAGTTTCATTCTTTTGCAGGTGGAATTCCAGTTTTCTTGGCACCATTTATTGAAGAGGCTTTCCTTTCTCCACTGTATGTTTTTGGCTATTTTGTTGAAAATTATTTGCCCATATAAATATGGGTTCACTTCTGGACTCTTGATTCTGTTCCACTGGTCCATGTGTCTGTTTTTCTGCCAATACCATGCCATTTTTATTACTGCTTCTTTGTAGTATACTTTGAAGTCAGGCAGAGAGATGCCTCCAGCCTCGTTCTTTCACACGATGGCTTTGGCGATTCGGGGTCTTTTGTGCTTCCATACAAATCTGATGATTTTTCATTCCATGTCTTTAAAAACTGCCGGTGGGGTGTTGATGGGGATTGCATTACATCTGTATAATGCTTTAGGTAATATAGTCATTTTAACTATGTTGATTCTTCCAATCCAAGAACATGAAATATCTTTCCATTTCTTTGTATATTCCTCAATTTCTTTTAATGAGGTCTTGTACTTTTCATTATATAGGTCTTTCACATGTTTTGTTAAATTTATTCCTAGGTATTTTATTCTTTTTGGTGCAATTTCAAAAGGAATTATTTTTTCCACTTCTTTTACTGACGCTTCATTATTAGAGTATAGGAACACTATGGATTTTTGAACATTGATTTCGTATTCTGAGACTTTACTGTCTTTGCTTATTGTTACTAGTAGTGTTCTTGTAGAGTTTTTAGGGTTTTCTATATAGAGAATCATGTCATCTGCAAATAGTGACAGTTTGACTTCTTCGTTTCCTATTTGGATGCCTTTTATATCTGTCTCTTGCCTGATTGCACTTGCTAGGACCTCCAATGTTATATTGAATAACAGTGGTGATAGTGGACAGCCTCACCTTGTTCCTGATCTTAGAGGAAAGGTTTTTAGTTTTTCACCATTAAGAATAATGTTGGCTGAGGGTTTGTCATATATGGCCTTTATTATGTTAAGGTACTTTCCTTCTATAACAATTTTGTTAAGTGTTTTGATCATAAATGAATGCTGTATCTTATCGAGTGCTTTTTCTGCATCGATTGAAATACTCATATGATTCTTTTTTTTAAATTTGTTTATGTGGTGAGTCACATTAATCGATTTGCATATGTTGAACCATTCCTGTGCCCCTGGGATGAAGCCCACTTGATCGTGATGTATAATATTTTTAATATGTTGCTGTTTTCGCTTCGCTGGTATCTTATTTAGGATTTTTGCGT
>NW_006494608.1:7564929-7566867 GCF_000325575.1 Pteropus alecto | reverse complement strand
GTCCTGGACTTTTATTTTTTGGTAGGTTTTTGATGCTTGTTTCAATTTCCATACTGCTGATCAGCCTATTTAGATTTTCCCGTTCTTCTTGGTTTAGTCTAGGAAGGTTGTATTTTTCTAACTACTGGTCCATTTCTTCTAGGTTATTTGGTGTTATGTATTTTTTCATAATGTTCTTGTAAGATCCTATGTATTTCTGCAATATCAATCATAATCTCCCCTCTTACATCCCTGATTTTGTTTGTGTCCTTTCTCTTTTTTCTTTAGTGAGTCTAGCCAGGGGTTTTTCAATTTATTAATCTTCTCAAAGAACCAACTCTTTGTTGCATTTATTTCTTTTGTTTTGTTTTTGTTATTGTTTTCAATTTCATTTATTTCTTCTCTAATTTTGATTATTTCTTTCCTTCTGCTGACTTTAGGCCTCATTTGTTCTTCCTATTCCAGTTTTTTAAGATGAAGTGTTAGCTTGTTCATTTGAGCTCATTCTTGTTTTTGGAGATAGGCCTGTAATGATACAAACTTTTCTCTTATGACCGCTTTTGCTGTGTCCCAAAAGTTTTGATATGTTGTACTATCATTATCATTTGTTTCTATGTATGTCTTGATCTCTTTTTATTTCTTCTCTGACCCAGTTATTCTTCAGTACTACGTTGTTTAGTCTCTATGTATTTATGGTTCTTTCTTCTTTCTCTTTATATTTGATCTCTAGTTTCAAAGCATTATGATCAGAGAATATGGTTGGTATGATTTCGACCCTCTTATATTTGTTGAGGCTATTTCTGTGTCCCAGTATGTAGTCAATTCTTGAGAATGTTTCATGTGCACTGGAGAAGAATGTATAAGCAGCAGTTTTGGGATGGAAGGCTCTGTATATGTCAATTATGTCCAGTTCGTTTAATGTGTCATTTAAGGATGTTGTTTCCTTTTTTCTGTTCTGTTTGGATGATCTGTACTTATCTGACAGTGGGGTATTTAGGTCTCTTACTATGACAGTGTTTTGGTCTGTTTCCCCTTTAATTCTGAATTGCTTTAGCTTTACATATTTTGGGGCTCCCTGATTGGGAGCATGGATATATAAAAGTGTTATGTCTTCTTGGTGCATGATTCCCTTTATCATTATGAAGTGTCCCTCAGTGTCTTTCTTTACCTTTTTTATTTTGAAGTCTATTTTGTCTGATATTAGTACCACTACTACTGCTTTTCTCTGAATGCCATTTGCTTGAAATATCATTTTCCATTTGTTCAATTTGAGTTTATATTTGCCTTTGGATGTGAAATGTGTCTCCTGGAGGTAGTATGTGATTGCGTTTTGTTTTTTGATCCATTCTGCCACTTTGCAACTTTTTATTGGTGAGTTCAGTCCATTTACATGGAGGGTGATTATTAAAATATAAAGTTTTCCTATAGCCATTTTATGTGTTGCTTTCTGTTAGCTCGGTGTTTCCATTGCTTCTTTGTCCTTCTGTGTCTGTTTTCTTTTTTGGTGGGATTTAGGGACTTTCTCTCTGAGACTTCTTGTTTTATGTTATATACTTCAGTTTATATATACATATATACACATATATATATGTATATACACACACATACATATATATACATATATACACATATATATCTCAATCCCTGTCAGTGTTATATATATGTATGTGTGTGTATATATACACATATATATAGATGTATGTATGTACACAGTCATCCATTTTATTCTGTGTGTGCCTTATCGCCATTCTCCTTTGTGAATTTGTATTTTGAATCTCCCCCTTTTCAGTCATTGTTATCTCAATTTGTTTCTTTGTATGCTGAAAGTTCATTACTATCTTGCTATAGCAATTCTCTTCATATTGTTTAAGCTTATAATGCTCTGTTCTTAGTAAGGGTTTCACTCCCCTGCTTCTATTTGCCTGATAGTCACTTTACTACTAATTATGTTTTGGGATT
>NW_006494608.1:7560059-7564846 GCF_000325575.1 Pteropus alecto | reverse complement strand
AATTTCTCCTTTTATCTAAAGGAGAGCTTAGTTGGATACATTATTCTAGGCCGGTAGTTTCTTTCACTTAATAGTTTAAATATTTGATTCCATTCCTTTCTAGCTTGTAAGGTTTGCACTGAGAAGTCTGATGATAGTCTAATGGGTTTTCCTTATAGGTTACTGTCTTCTTTTCCCTGGCTGGCCTGAAAATTCTGTCTTTGTCATTGATTTTTGCTAATTTTAATGCAATATGTCTTGGTAAAAGTCTTTTGGGGTTGAGATAATTGGATGTTCTGTTGACTTCTTGAATTCCAAGCTCCAGCTCATTCCTTAGATTTGGCAGTTTCTCATCAACTATTTGTCTGAAAATTTTTTCTAATCTTTGCTCTTTTTCCTCCTTTTCGAGAATTCCCATTATTCTTGTTACCTCTCCTGATGGTATTAGGTAGTTCTTGTATTTGTCTTTCATTATGTTTTATTTTTCATTTCTCTCTTCTTCCTTCTGATTTATTTCTAGATTTCTGTCTTTGATACATTGATCCTTTCCTCCATTTGCTTGACTCTATTTTCCCAAGCTTGCTATTTCATTTTTCATCTCTTGCAATGGTTTTTTTTTTTTTTTTTAATCTCCATCGGATCTATTCTGTTCTTTTTGAGGGTTCCAATCTCCTTGCTATGCTCATCTTGGTGTTTTTTCAGTTCCTAATATTGTTAATATGGCTTGTTTCAGAACTCATTGAGTTTTATCAAAAGTATCATCCTAAATTCTCTGTCATTTAACTTGCATATTTCTATGTCTGTAAGCTTATTTTCTGGAGATTTTTCTCTTTCTTCTGAGATGCCTTGTCACCTTGGTTGTTTATAGTGTTGAAAGGACTATTTCTGCACCTGGGCATTAATGGAAATGTATTCTGCTTTTTTTTCCAGAAAGAAGATTTATTATATAAAGGTTTCTCTTTAGCCTGCTGCAAAGAAGGAGCTTTTCTTTTGGTTTCCAGTAGGTGGCGTCTTGGATCCCTGCTTTATATAAAGCTTTAAAAATGCCTTTTTCTTTTCTTATAGTTATTAATTGTGCTCGCTACTCTTATTCTCAATCCCTGTCAGTGTTAGCAACAGTTTTGGTAGTGGTTTCTCAGATTCCCCTACGCCTCCGCAGTATTTGGTCTCGAAGGGTATGAGGTTGAGGGGCCCTCTGGGTTGGAGGATGGGAGCTGCAGCTCAGCCTGGGTTTTGCAACTGCGGCTGGTAAAAATCAACTGTTGTTTTTCTGCCCTGATGACTGTGCCCTGCCGCTGGCTGCATGGAACTCACAAATCTCCAAAGCAAGGCTGTGCAGGGAACTCACCTCACTTTCTCCCTTTCCCCTCCTTCTACAGGTAGTTCTAGCAGCTGCAAGAGGCAGCTCCTTTATTTCTCCCAGTCCACCACCCAACACCTGGCGTTCTGACCTGTGGAAGCTCTTATGTGCAGATATCATGCTCAGATGTGCTAGTGTGCAGTTTGGATGTTTTTTGTTGAGTTTTAGATATTCAGTGTATTGTTGTTTCGGGGAGAGAGATCTGGGGACATCTCCCATTCTGCCATGTTTCCAACCTTTCAGGCTCTACTTTTCAATAGAAGAGGAAACCTATACATGAATCCTTGCCATCTTAAACAGAAAATATATGCATTAACTGGGAAAGAAAAAAATATATATATAAAACTCTGATAATTATTCTGAAAAATGGAAGGTTTTCAATAAATTGGCTAATGTAATTAACAACATTTTAACTTTTCTTGATCACTCAGCTTATGACTGAAGACAGATATTTCTATCCTAGGATGATGCCTTCTGTTAGGTATGGAGAATCCTGGCATGCAGCAGGCACTCAAAAATACTGGTCAGGCTAAATGGCCTCACATTGCTGTGCTGCTAGAGATCTTAAGTCTTTTAAAAAATAATACACATTCTGCTTTTCCTTTCCTATCAGCTCTCACTGTTGAGTGTGTCAGCACAGCGTGATGGTGACAAAGTACAGTGTAGCTGGAAAATGGATGTTGCAAAAGATTCTAGGCTGTAGACAGTAGAGGAGCCAGAAAAAAGTCATTGACACCCATACTTATCCCTTGCCTACTCTGCCTCTTCCTTAGCTCTGACAGAACTAGAAGAATTAAATTTTTTTTTCAGCTTTGGTTTTCTTCATGTTTACAGCACACTACAGTGTGCAAAGCACAAAATTAGTGGGTCCGACTTACAAGAGGCTGGGACACCCTGTTCTATAAACATCTGTCCTGAGACCAAAATAACCCATGTCTTTAGTGGCCAAATTTTAACAGCTATAAACTGCTTCTTGTTTTTAATATAGAATCATTAACAAAATTCTCATTTTTCAGGTTCACTGTTTAAAAACATTAAAAATATAAATAATATAAATGTATTATACAAAATATAAATATACATGAAGAAATTAAATCATCCATAATCTCATCACCCAATGAAAACCACCAGTACCATGTTATGAATATCCTATATATACATATATTTTTCTTATATTTTGCAGCTGTACACTCTATTCTATTTTACAACTTTTTTCTTACCAATATTTTGTGTCTACTTAACAAAATAATGAATATTATTTTACATTATCCTTGTTAATTATATAAAATCTTCTTGTATGAATGTCAGAAGTGATTGTTTTAATCTGATTGTGTTTATTTACACTTTCCCACTTTACATTTGGTTTTCTATATTCTCGCCCTCTTAGTTCTCCATGTCAATCCTGTGCTTTTATTTGCCCAGGTCAATAGGACCTATATGTTATACATGGGCCAATGTTTCCCTCTCATTAAGAATGTCCTGTGTCACATTGACCTAGATTGACCTAGACTGTGATGTTCTCCTCCCCAGACATCCTGTCACCTGAACCACTTCCCAAGACTGTTAGTTTGTGTCCATAGAACAGATTCGCTTTCGGTCATCTAGCCTTTTTAAGAAAGGTAGTTTGCTAATAAGATCATGGTGTCTTATTCTCATAAGGCCTGAGAGAGAGGAAAACATTTCTTATCCAGCCCATACCCCCAAGACTAATCTTTCTCAATCACCTCACCAATTCCTTCTTCTGGAGAGAGGAGAGAAAACGACAAGTTGGGGAGGGGGAAGACAGAAAGAATGGCTGGCTAATTCACTGCCACTGTGAAACAGAGTATAAAGACCGTGGTCTATTGGTGCTCAACCTGTAATGTCAGCCTTATTTTATATCAAATTCATAACTTTTGTACACATAAATTGCAGGATCTGTAAAATAAGTGGTACACAGTAAGTGCTCAATAAATGGTAGCTTTTTTTTTCAGCACCTCATACAGTGCTGATAAATTTTGTGGAAAAGACATTGGTTGGATGGAATCATGCTGTTATAGCAGAGGTATGCACAGCTGACCCTTAAACAACTGGGTTTGAACTGTACAGGCTCACTTATACACAAATTTTTCAATAAATACTATAAATGTATTTTCTTTATATTTTTCTTGATAAGAGTTTCTTTTCTCTAGCTTACTTTATTGTAAGAACACAGTATATAGTACATATAACATACAAAATACATGTTAATCAACTGTTTATAGTATCAGTAAGGCTTTTGGTCAACAGTAGCTATTAGTAGCTAAGTTTTGGGTTATACGATGATTTGCCACTGTGCAGGTGGTTGGATAACACCTCCCCTAACCTTGTGTTGTTCAAGAGATAACTGTATTTCAAACTATTCCATGGTCTAATGGAACAAACACATAAACAAAATAGACACAAATCATTGTTCTGATTCCACATTCTTCAAGCAACCTTCTAGCAAATTTGGGTTGTCTCGGGGCAGGCATGTCCAATTATTCTGATCATTAGAAAAGACAATGCTCATTCTTTAAAAATGAATCAACACCATCCAATTGTGAATAGTTCATTACGTATCCGCAGTCTTGCTTTCCATAGTTTTAGTTATTCACAGTCAACCAAGGTCCTAAAATATTAAATAGAAAATTCCAGAAATAAACAATTCATAAGTTTTAAGTTGCACGCCATTCTTCATAGCATGATGAAGTCTTCAACAGTCCTGCCTGGGACATGAATCATCCCCTTTTCCAGTGTATCCATGCTGTATATGCTCCCCACCCATTAATCACTTAGTAACTGCCTCAGTTATCAGATCGACTATCATGGTATCACAGTGCTTGTGTTCAAGTAACCCTTATTTTACTTAATAATGGCCCCAAAGTGCAGAAGTAGTGATTCTGGCAATTCAGATATGTCAAAGAGAACCCATAAAGCACTTTCTTTAAGTGAAAAGGTGAAAGTTCTTGACTTAATAAGATAAAAAAAATTGTATGCCAAGGTTATTAAGATCTATGGTAAGAACACATCTTCTATTCATGAAATTGCCTGATTTATAAATTAAACTTAATCATAGGTATTATATATATGAAAAAACATAGCATATGTAGTTTCTAGCTTCCACTGTGGGGCTTAGAACATATCCCCCATGAGTAAGGGGGACTGCTTGAAAGGAATATTAGAGTTAAAAGGAATATAGCCAGACATAACACTGGCTATTCAGAAAAAGTAAAAAAACGTGCAGGCAGGATAAATCATGCTGTCTGATGTCATACTGGGATGACACTGGTTGTTTGAAATAGAACTTAAAATCATAAACCCTCATCCACATCTCTCCACTCATATCTTCCCCTAGCAATGATTGGATGATATAATTCTAAAAAAAACCCCTGTAGACTGAAATTTGATGATCATGTATTTACATTTTGATGTAAGGTGGGTAATACAA
>NW_006494608.1:7557836-7560031 GCF_000325575.1 Pteropus alecto | reverse complement strand
GGGGAAGGGAAGGTAAGGAGAGAGACACTGACAGGAGCTGCTTTTAGGTATGGGTAGGGAATAAGAGAGGAATAAAGTGAGTTTAAGAAGTCTAGAAACTATGTATACCTTTAATAATGTTCAAAAACTAAGAAAAAAAGTAGACTAAAAATAATATTTTAAATTACTTTTGTTGAGTAGCTATGTATTTTTACCCTAAGGCAGCTCCAATACTGAAAAATATGGTAGAAGGCTTTATAAGCATTACATTGATGGACATGTTAAGAGGATATTTGACAATAAGATAAGCATTTAGTGGAAAGCCCTAGATAGGCTCCAGAGAACTGAGATATAAAAAGAATAAAATGATGATAATAATAATAATAGCTACTTTTTACTGAGCATAGTAATCTCTTTACTGCATTTAGTAATCTAAGTGCAAGGCACTATGCTAAGACACATATAATCCCATTTAATCTTTACAACAATCCAAATTACCCTGTGTTACAGATGAGGGTACTGAGGCTTAAAGAGTTTTAGTAAACTACCCAAGATCTCATAGCTGACAAGAGCTGATGCAAAAATTGTAACACACATTTATCTTTTTCAAAAAAACCCATGACTTTCTCCATCATAGATGCCTGTATTTGAGTCTTTGCTTGGCTACTTCCTAGCTTCCACTTGGAGCAAGTAACACACACTCTATATATGCAAAACGATTAAGATATTAGTGTCTACTTCATAAGATTATTGGGAGAATTAAATTATCTCGTGTATTGAAAGTACTTAAAAACATGATCTTGTTGCAAAATGTGTTAGCTGTTACCTGTGTTGATGCCATCAGCTTCCTGTGTGGGTGAGATAACCACCAAAACTTCAGTGTCATTTTTTTTTTCTCGTGGATCAAATGAAGTGTGACCTTACAAGTCTTTTCAGTTCTGATCTTCTATGATCATTTTTCTCTAACAAAGCAACTGTAGATCGTCAGAAATAACCCTAGCAGCAATTGGAATGAGGGATGAAAGAGAACTAGGCAAAGGATGCCTGCCAGGTGACTCCTGTTTCAGAAGAGTGGTTCAGATTTGGACAATAAGACTCAAATTCATGGAGGTTACCCTTAGTTCCAAGAGCAAATTCTTTGAGTTGGTAAAGGAGACGTTTTCCATCATTTCTATTTAATTTTGTCTTCGCACTGGTTTGAAAACTGTTCTTATTTCCTTTTTAGAATTATGATCCACAAAGACTTTCTTCCTTAATTCTTTATCTCCTTGCTGTTGATCTTGAAAAGAAAAGATAGTAATAGTTCTGCATTTATTGTAGCTAACTCCACAAGATATATATTCTGCAAGCAGATTGATTTGTCCTATTTGAATGTAAGCTCTGGATATGTGAAGTTAAACTGTTTCTATGATTTGCTTAATTGTATGTGGTTTATATGTTTTTCCAGCCATAAAAATACATTTGACAATGCTGATATTCTGTCACCAAGACAATTTAATGTCAAAGAAAATCCATAGGAAGAAAAAGAACCCATTTAATGTGGTGAGAGTTGACCCATCAGCTTTGCTGTTCAAAACATATTATTATAGCAAATTGTGCTGACATATTTTGACAATTTGGAACAACTAGTTACTTAGTAGCCATCACACTTTCTTTCTTTCCTTCCTTCTTTTTCTTTTTCTCCTTTCCTTTCCTTTCCTTTCCTTTCCTTTCCTTTCCCCAAAGCTGTCCAGCTGCAGATTTATTTTATTTTATTTTTTTCATTTCTTTCTTTCTTTCTTTGTTTCTTTTTGTTTCTTTCTTCCTTCCTTCTTTCCTTTCCTCTTTCTTTTTCTTTCTTTCTTTCTTTCTTTCTTTCTTTCTTTCTTTCTTTCTTTCTTTCTTTCTTTCTTTCTTTCTTTCTTTCTTTCTTTCTTGAATAATTTTATTTTTCGATTACGCTTGGCATACAATATTATATGTTTCAGGTGTACAACATAGTGATTAGACATTTATATGACTTATGAAGTGATTATCCCAATAAATATAATGTCCATCTGACACCATACATAATTATTACAATATTATTGACTATATTCCTTATGCTATACTTTACATCCCCACGGCTATTTTGTAACTACTAATTGTACTTCTGAATCTCTTCCCCTTTTCACCCACCTCCTAATCCCCTTCCCATCTGGCAACCATCAAAATGTTCTCTGTATCTATGAATTTGT
>NW_006494608.1:7523830-7557689 GCF_000325575.1 Pteropus alecto | reverse complement strand
TATGTGTGAGTAATATTCCAGTGTATGTGTGTGCGTGTGTTTGTGTGTGTGTGTGTGTGTGTGTGTGTGTGTGTGTGTGTGTATCACCTATTCTTTATCCATTCATCCACTGATGGACACCCAGGATGCCTCCATATTTTGGCTATTGTAAATAATGCTACAATTAACATATGGATTCAATGTCCCTTCAAAGTCTTGTTTAGATTTCTTCAGATAAATAGCCAGAACTGGGATTACTGGGCCTTTCTTTGTCTCTTTTTATAGCCTTTGTTTTAAAGTCTATTTTGTTGATATAAGTATTGCTTTTTTGGTTCTATTTTCATGAAATATCTTGTTTTTTGTTTGCTTCTATTTTCATGAAATACCTTTTTCCATCGATTTACCTTCAGTCTCTGTGTCATTTTTGACTGAAGTGAGTCTCCTGTAGCAGCATATAAAGGTCTTGTTTTCTTACCCATCTATCCACACTATCTTTTGATTGGAGTATTTGATCCATTTACATTTAAAGTAACTATTGATAGATATGTAGTTATTGCCATTTTATTATTCATATTTTTAATCTTTTCTTCTTCTTCTTAAAGAAGACCCTCTACCATTTCTTGTAATATTATTGGTTTGGTGGTGATGAACTCTTTTAGCTTTTTCTTGTCTGGAAAGCTCTTTATCTGTCCTTTGATTCTAAATGATAGCTTTGCTGGGTGGAGTAGTCTTGGTTGTAGTTCCTTGCTTTTTATATATTAAAGTTTCTGTTGAGAAGTCAGCTGACAGGCTTATGGGAGCTCCCTTGTAGGTAACTAAGAGCTTTTCTTTTGCTGCTGTTAAGATTCTTTGTCTTTAACCTTTGACATTTTAATGATGATGTGTCTTAGTGTTGGCCTCTTCGGGTTCATCTTGTTTGGGACTCTACACTTCTTGGGCTTGTATGTCTATTTCCTTCACAGGTTAGGAAAGTTTTCCATCATTATTTCTTGAAATGGGTTTTCAATTTCTTGCTCTCGCTCTTCTCCTTCTGGTACCCCTATGATGAGAATGTTGGTATGCTTGATGTTGTCCCAGAGGCCCCTTAAACTATTCTCGTTTTTTTTTGGATTCTTTTTTTGTTGTTGCTGTTCTGATTGGGTGTTTTCTGCTACCTTATTTTCCAAATTGCTGATGCGATTCTCGGCTTTATCTAATCTACTGTTGATTTCCTTAAATGAATTCTTAATTTCGGTTACTGTAGTCTTTATTTCTGACTGGTTCTTTTTTATGTTTTCTAACTCCATTTTTATGTTTTCTATCTCTTTGTTAAAGTTCTCACTGAGTTCATCTACTCTTCCCTTAAGTACATTGAGCATTCTTATAAGCAGTGTTTTGAACTCTGCATCTAATAGATCACTTTTCTGCATTTTGTTTAGTTCTTTTCCTGAAGCTTTGTTCTATTCTTTCACTTAGACATGTTTCTTTGTCCCGCATTTTGGCTGCCTTCCTGCATTTGTATGTATGAGATAGAGCTGCTATGCCTCCCAGTCTTGGTAGGGTGGCCTTATGTAGTAGGTGTAGTGTGGGGCCTAGTGGTATAGTCTTCCTGGTCACCTGACCCAAGTGCTCCAAATTTGTCTTTTATTCAAGTTGTGTGTGTCCTCCTGTGGTAGTTGAGCCTTAGCTGCTGTTTGCACATCAGTGGAAGGGATTGATCCACAGGCTTATTTGTTCTGAGGACTGGCTGTTGACTGTAGTGGAGGAGCTGTTTTGCAGAGACTGACCCTACAGAGCAGGACTTGCTTTATCAGAGCTCTGGTGCCTGCTAAGTTTGCCTTTTGGGTGTGTCATTTGTGGAGGTGGTTTGATGGTGCTCTGGTGTGGTCTGAAGCTGGTCACCTGGTGTGTTGGTTCTGGGCCCTCTTGGGAAGAGCTCTGTTGCAGGCCAAGATCATCTGCTGCTTGTGCCCTGCTGAGGGCCACTTGATATGAGCTAGAAGGTGATCTGCAGATGGCTGACACCTGTGATAAGCTTGGAGGTACCTGAGAAGGGCTAATATGTGAACTGAGGCCAGCCACCACTGGAAAAACCCCACTGGAAGCAGCTTGGGTGGGCCTGCAAGTTGGGTGAGGCGGAACCTCAGGGAATCACCAGAGCGGGGCAAATGCGGTTAGCTAGGTTGATGGAGACTCAGATATGGTACCTGCCTGTGTCTGCATGCCAGGAGTGGAGAGGGCTCAAGAAAGGAACAATAGATTCTTATAGCACTTCTGTCTGTTACAGAGTTGCCCCTCCAGCTCTTGCCCTGAAGCAGATAATTCAGTTCCTTCCGATATGTTCCTGGTGCCTTTTGAGCTGCTGCCCCAGCTCTGCGGTTCAGAGTAAGTGAATCCTTCAGTCAGTAAGTCTGTGTGTGGGCCCTTTAAGAGGAATGCCTGGGGGAACCAGGCAAAATAGCATAGATTGATAGAAGCTTCATTCATCCCCTCTTGCAACCACATCAAAGTTGAGATGGAAACATGGAGCAAACAGCAAGCAGAGTCACCTGGGGGTCTAGATGAACAGAAAGAAGTCCTACAACTAGGGAAATAAGAAATTACCCTGCAATGGTTGGAGGTAGGAAGGGGCAAAGATGCAAGGCTGCCTAGTTCCGAAAGGCAGAATGGGACAGCTGCAGATGCTTCTTAAAGGGGCATCCACAACCAGATTTTCGTGGTGACGGACCTGCTCACTCTGAGCATAAGTGCCAGGTTGGCCGCTCGGGGGAAACTAGGGACTTACAGGGGGATGCTGAGTTGTTGGAGAGAGGGCCAGAGGCAAGTGCCAGTGGTGTCCATTGTTCTCTGTCGAGCCTGCCCCTTTTCAGTGTGTGGGTACAGTGCTGCCTGCCATAGCTGATACTTCATGGAACTGGATAACAGAGTTTGCTCCATCCAGAGGATTTCCTGAAACTCTGCCTCCCCATCTCATGGCCCTACCCAAGCCACATTCAGTTTTGTCCTTGGCGAGTCCTGTGCAAGTTGCTGAGCAGCACCAAGAACACACTAGTGGCAACTGACCTCTATTTCTGGCATTTCTGGCATGGCCTCTTGAGACAACTATAAGCACAGCAAGCATAGATTGCTTGTTGAATCTTAACAGGTGGCCCCAGAGAGGCACAGGCTGGGGCTAAATTTGGCCTACAGCTGAACCCCTCTCAGGACTGTTCTGCTGGACGCCTACTGCACAAAGCCACACTAATAAGACCGGGAGACTTAGGATCTTTGCTTAGTACATAGAAACTAACAAAGAAAGGCGGCCAAAATGGGAAGACAAAGAAGCAAAAGCCATATGAAAGAACAGAACATAGATCAAGGAAAAATGGAGTCGAGCAATCTAACAGATGCAGAGTTCAAAACACCAGTTATAAAGATGCTCAACGAAATTAAGGAAAGTGTAAATGAACTCAGTGAGAACTTTAACTAAGAGGTAAAAAACATAAAAATGGAAATGGAAATTATAAAAAGGAACCAGTCAGAAACAAAGAATACATTATCTGAGATATAGAGTATATTAGAATCAACAGAGTGGAGGCAGAAGAGGATTGAAACACCAACATAGAGGATGCAGAAGACAAGGACACCTAATCATAATAGCAAGAAAAAAGGTAACCAAGAATATAATAATAATTTAAGGAGCCTATGGGACAAAATTAAGGGTAACAACATCCATGTCATAGGGGTACCTGATGAGGGAGAACAAGAAGTTGAATATATATTTGAAGAAGTAATGATGGAAAACTTCCCTAACCTGGTGAAGAAAATAGACATACAATCCCAGGAAGATCAGAGTGTCCCTCTCAAAAAACAAACAAACAAGCAAACAACAACAAAAAAATCTCCAAAGAGACCCACACCAAGACATATCATAATTAAAATGCCAAAGGTTAAATACAAAGAGTGAATCTTAAAAGCAGCAAGAGAAAAGCAATTAGTAACCTGCAAGGGAGCTCCCATAAGACCAGGAACTGATTTCTCAAAAGAAACTTTGCAGGACAGAAGGGATTGGCAAAAAATATCCAACGTGATGGAGACCTAAGATCTACAACCAAGAATACTTTATCCAGCAAAGCTATCATTTAGAGTCAAAGGACAGATAAAGAATTTCCTAGACAAAAATAAACTAAAGGAATTCATCAACACCAAGCCAGAATTACAGGAATTGTTGGAGGGACTTCTTTAAGGAAAAAAACATGTATCAAAAACATGAAAAAAGAATGGTAATAACTATACATTTATCAACAAATACCTCAAATGGAAAAGAATTAAGTGCTCCAACTAAAAAATAGGGAAGCTGAATGGATAAGAAAATAAGACCCCAACATATGCTGCCTATAAGAGACTCACTTCAGATTAAAAGACACACACAGATTAAAAGGAAGAGGATGGAAAAAGATATTGCTTTGATGGACCTAGAGGGCATTGTGCCAAATAAAATAAGTCAGATAGAGAAAGATAAATATTACATGATTTCACATACATGTGGAATCTAAAGAACAAAATAAACAACAACAAAACAAAATCAAACTCATAGATACAGAGAGTATTTTGAGGGCTACTAGATGGGACGGGGTTCCGGGGGACAATGAGAAGGGCAAAGGGATTAAGAAGTACAAATGTATCGATACAAAATAGTTATGGAGATGTAAAGTGTAGCATAAGGAAAATTCAATAATGTAAAAAAATATGTAAAGGGGAAGAGGGGTGCTTGATTTAGTGGAGTGACTGCTTCATGAGTTATACAGATCTCTAATCACTAACTGAAACTAATATATTATTGTATGCCAACTATAATTGAAAAAAAAATTGAATTATACGATGTAAATAGGAGCAACTAATTATCTATTATACTTCAATAAAGCTGGGGTTGGGGGCGGGGGGGAGAGGAATGCCTGAGACTCCAGCTGTCCTTTGTATTACTCAGCTATAATCTCTACTGGTTTTCAAAGCCAGAATAATTTAATATTTAGATAGACAGTTGGAAAAACACATCTAGACCTCACTGAAATGGTTTGAATTGAATGTACAAATTAGGATCATTAATGGCTAAATTATTACTGAAGCTTTAGATATGAATATTTTGGGATGGGAGTTTAAAGAGAGAAGAGGTTCTTCTCTCTTTATATTAAATTATTCTGGCTTTGAAAACCAGTAGAGATTATAGCTGAGTAATACAAGGAACTCTGTCCTTGGGAGCACTGGAACTCTGTCTTTGGGAGCTTGGTGTGGGGTTGGCACCCTTCACTTTCCTTGGAGGATCTCCACAGCTGAGATATTCCTTTAGATTTTTAACCACCACACGCAGGTCTGCGACCTGCCCATTTCGCATCTTTGCCCCTTCTACGAATCTCAAGGTGGCTTCTTCTGTATGTTTCTTAGTTGTAGGTCTTCTGTGCAGCTAGACTTGGGGCAATTCTTATTGATGATTATTCTGTAGTTTAGTTGTAATCTTGAGGTGGTCATGAGAGGAAGCAAGCACGGTGTTTATTTATCCACCATCTTGACTACAAATCTCATTACTTCTCTCTTGAAATTCTTCTTTAATCCCACAGCTTCCATGAAACCACAATATCTTGGGCTATTTTTTGTTTTGTTTTGACTTTTTTAAACTTCTGTGGCTACTCCTTCCCAAACTTATCAGGTTCATCCTCCTCTACTTGAAACAAATATTGGAATTCCCCAAGGATTTGTCCTAGAACCTCTTCTCTCTTTAAACTCCCATCCCAAAATATTCATATCTAAAGCTTCAGTAATAATTTAGCCATTAATGATCCTAATTTGTACATTCAATTCAAACCATTTCAGTGAGGTCTAGATGTGTTTTTCCAACTGTCTACCTAAATATCTTTACTTTGATATCTCAACTCAACATGTCTAAGAACAAACTCATGATATTCCCCCAAGTGTCTTGTCCCTTTTATTGTTTTTTATTTTAATCATGGTAATCCACCCTTATCCAAGGGGGATATGTTCCAAGACCCCCAAGAGATGCCTAAAACCATGGATAGTACAGAACCCTATATATATTATGTTTTTTCCTCTACTTACTTATTTTTTCAAAGAAAGCAGTTTATGGCTTCTCTTTGGCATATCTAAATTGTCAGCATCACTACTCTTGCACTTTGAGGCCATTATTAAATAAAATATGGGTTACTTGAAATCAAGCACAACAATACCAGCACAGTCAATCTGATAACCAAGACGGCTCCTAAGTGACTAATGGGTGTGGAGTGTATAGAGTGTGGATATGCTGAACAAAGGGATGATTCGTGTCCTGGGTGGGACAGAACAGCTCAAGGGTTTATCATGTTACTCTGTAAAGCACAAAATTCAAAACATATGAATTATCTATTTCTGCAATTTTTCATTTAATATTTTTGGATTGTAGTTGACTAAAGGTAACTGAAGCCATGGATAAGTAAAATCGTGGAAAGTGAAGTCACAGATAGGAAGGACTACTGTATAGGCATAAACATTCATCCAGTTGCAAATGATAGAAATCTAAAACATTTTCTGTGATATTCACTTTCTGTCTCCAACCTGTCAGCAGCCTACAAAGTATGTCTGGAATCTATTTTCTTCTCATCATTTCCACTTCCGTACCCTGGTCCAAGCTGCCATCAAATCTCATTTACACCACTGCAAAATTTTCCCAACTGTTATCTGCATCTACTTTGGCTATCCTGCAATCTGTCCACATTGCTACCAGTGTGTGTGTGTGTGTGTGTGTGTGTGTGTGTGTGTGTGTGTGTGTGATGATTTTAGGCTAAATACCATCATCATTACAGGAAGACCACAAGGATCCTGACTCCTCTTTAGTCTTTTTAGTGTATTTACCTAAAATGTGCTAGTAGCATCTTGCCCAGCCATAAATGAATCAGTACCTCTTTATTCCACTTTAAGTCAGATTTTCAGCATACACCAACATTCTAGATAGTCTGTAACTCTATTCTAAATATTATTTTCTCTCCACTCAGAACTTTTAATATGTTTTATCTAAAATGTTTGGTATTTCAGTCTATTGTGGGTAAGATTGCTTTTATAGCATGCTTTTCATGCATCTGTATCACCTGTGGGCTTTATTTGAAAGTGTAAATTCATAGACCCTCTGCAGAGCTGCTGAATTTATACATCTCTGGGTGGGGTCTAGGAATCTTGTTTTTAAACAAGCACCACTACATGATTCTTCTATTCACTAAAGTTTGAGAACAAATGCCTTAGTGGTTTAAACTAGAAATCAAGGAGTAAATGTACTGAACTCTAAACAACTTCTGTACAGACTTTTAGAATAAAACCTGCTTCTAAGTGGGAGAATGACTTGACTATGTTCTGCGAAAAAAGGTCATATTTTTCTTTTTGCTTCTATAAATAAATAGAAACATAAGAAATTAAACAAAATATTGTTGGCTTTCTATAGACTTGACCCCAAAATCATATGTAACAATAAGCCAAAGAATTCCAACATGACACATGACAATGAGCAAAGGATTTGGCTAGAAGTAACTCCTGAATATAAATCTGCATTAAAAAATCAAGCTAATTCAACCATTTTTTTTTCACAACTTGTGTTCAAAACTTGCTTTTCTGATAGCTTAAAAAGACTGACAAATTTAGTTTCTAGTAGTCAGCAAGGTGAATTCTCAGCCACCTCTCATTAGCATATTTTCAAGCTCTTTGTTACAAAAGACACATTTTGAATACTGGCTTTGGCAGGGCCAGATGCACTGTTTCACACCTTGTCACAGAATGCAGGTAGCAGAAACTTTCTAATTGTACAAACAGAAAGAGAAATCAAGAAAAGTATTTGTCCCCTACTGTCTGTCTGCCTAATGGGCCCAAGTAACTAAGTGACAAACACCTGAAAGTATAAAATAGGAAGGAGCAAACCATTTAGGGCAGGCTTTGAGATCATCTGAAGGGGGTCCTTTTCTCTTCCTTCATGTTGGAGATGCTTATAGGAGATCCAAGTGAGTAACAGAGCAGTTCTATATCTCTGAACCTCCTTAGCTGTTTGTTTACCTCAGAACCCAAGCTAGAAACCAAAGCAAGGCCATGAGTTCATGGTCAGAATGGCAACCTACAACTAGAAGAAGAGGTGATGATAACCTGGTGAGTATTTAGGTTACTAAGCCCTAGCTGGTGATTCACAGTTGAGCTATTAAGAACTGTAGGTGGTGATCTCCAGCTTATAATCCTTGTCAGGGAAAAATTTTTGAGAAATTACCCACAATATAGAAATTTTTATTTATTTATAAATTGTATATATGTGCCACTCTAGTTTTACATTTTTAACATATAAGATGTATAAAGAAATAGACATTGAATTAGTCTACTAGAAAATTTAAATTGTAATACCAACATTTATTCCATACCCCCAAATATTGTCATATCATTCTCAAATTTGGGGAACACTGATTTAGACAAAGAATTGCTTCTATATATGTGCTATATATGAACTAGACTGAGGGTGGATTTTATTATTTGTATTTCTTAGAAGTTTTGGCTATTAAGTTTGAGCTAAAATACAACAATAAACCCATTCATATTGGGGTAGGAGGAAGCTCTTTATGAATCATCAAAAGGTTCATATCAGCATTAATTATAACAGAAAAGTAAAGCAACAACTCAAATGTTAAACAGTAGAGGATTCATTAAATGAATGATACTATATACAGTGAAATATTTTATTTCCAATAAAAATAAAATTTTCAAATATGCTTTAATGCTATGGGGTGCTGTAAGTGTTGAACTATGTTTCCCAAAATCTATATATTGAAGTCCTCAGAATGTTATCTTCTTTGGATATAGGGCCATTACAGATGCAATTAATTAAGATGTGGTAATACTAGAGGAGGGTGGACCCTTAATCCAATATGACTGGTGTCCTTATAAAAAAGGGGAAATTTGCACACAGGGAGAACACTATGGGAAGATTGGAGTTTTGCCTCCATAAGCTAAAGAATGCCAAATATTGCTGGCAAGGCACCAGAAGCTAGAAGAGAGGCATGGAACAGATTCTCCTTCACAGCCCTCAGAAGGAATCAACAGTGCTGACACCTTGATCTTGCACTTCTAGCTTCCCGAACTGTGAGAAAACAGACTTCTGTTTTTTAAACCGCTCTGTCTGTGGTACTTTGTTATGGCAGCCCTACCAGACTAATAGAAGTGCCATGCTATGACATCACATTAAATTGAAAAGATCTGACATAAAATGCCAATGTAATGTGATCCCAATTGTGTATACACACTCACACACCTGTATGTAGATAAAACCCTGGAAATATTATTGTTTTTCTTTGAGTCGTGGGTACTTTTTTGTTTCTTCGTTTTCCTCTATACTTTCTAAGTTTTATGAGAAAAGGATTTAAATTTGTGTAGATATCTATACTTTCTAAGTTTCTGATTAATTTTATAATTAAAAAGTTTTTAAAATTTTTTATTAAGTAAAACATTAATTACTCCAAAGAGACTCTTTCTACTGGTCCCAACGTGGGTAATGGTGACTAGATAATTTATTACGGAAACCTCTGGGATGGGCACTCTCCCGTGTGTTTTTGAAGTTCTCAGTGGGAGACACGATTCAGCCATCATCTCTGATATTCTACCTGCTCATTCAGCTTTGTCTTTCCTGTTTTTCTCTGACCCATGAACACCTTCAATTAAGTCACTGGACTTCCATAAGCTTCTGCTTCTTCATCTATTAACTGAGAATAACGTGGGTATGCTGCCTCCCTCATCCCAAACAAGATAATATACATGAAAGAAAGTATGCTAATGAAGGACAGAACCAACAACCATGAGGTGTGAGTTGTGCTGGTAAGAACATTAGGGAAGAATAGTGATGAACCCTGACTAGGCTGTCTGGCCTTTTTATAGGAGCAGATAATAACTGGGGGCTCTCCAGTGCAGTGGATGCTCCATCCAGGCAGAAGCAGCCACTTCCAGCAGCTCAACACTGCCTGATTGACAAGCCCAGGGATCACCTGCCTATCACTGATGTTCAGAGACTCTTTCCTAATATAAGAGATACAGTACCTGGCATCTTGGCTTTAAAAGATCTGCCTATTTCTCTCGGAAACCTCGTTCTTCAGAGTTTAAACTATATTAAAACAGGTTCCCTGCTTGGCATTAAAACTTTTCCATTCTTTGGTTTCTTGACCCTCATCTTTTCTTTAACAGGAATAACTGCAGTAGTAATAGTAGGTGAAGGGAAATATCTATGGTATAATTTAATCTTCAGCTGACTTCCTCTTGCTAGGACCCACTGTCATATAGTCATGTTACTGATAATCTTTAGATGGAACTAAGAAAATACAAGTGAATAGTAAATTAATGGTTATAAATTTTTTTAAAAAACTCTATTTCTCTCTATGCCCCTCGCATACGATGTATTTCAAAGGGATAATATTTTATTTTTGCTGGTAATATATTTTATTAGCTTTATTGAAATATTCATATATTATATAATTCACTTACTTTAATATGCAATTCAAATATTAAAATGTTTAATATTGTCCCACACAAGTTCCTGAAGATTTTCTTATATTAGCTTCAGATATACAATACAATGGCTAAGCATTTATACAATTTATGAAATGATCTTCCCAATTACTCTAGCACCCATTTGGCACTCCACACTGCCATTACAATAATATTACTATACTCCCTATGCTGTACTCTACTTACTCAGGATGGACAAACACAAAGCAGAGGAGAAAGTTGTTTTCCCAGTTCACTGAGATCACTAACATCACAAAGGGGTCGACCTAACTTTCCACAGCACACATTAGTTTTGCTGCACATTCAGGATGTAAAGTTTTTCATATTTCTTATATTTCCCTAGTTCAATTTCATTTGCTCTGAGGCCTCATCCCACTAGGCTGGTGAAAAGTTCCATTTCAGGCATTATCATGGCCCCTTCCCTCTGTCCAGGTTCATGTGAAAGTCGCCAGGGTTACAGATCAAAATGTTTACAAAGGGTGTTAGGAGTAGTATGGGGGGGTGGGGGGGTGGGGCAGGGAGGCAGAGATATTGCTGCTACTCGAGGACCATCCCACTCACAAACTAAAACTCCATCTCCTGGTCTTCCTCCAAGCTCTCAAAATTCCCCAGGTTTGTTCACTTCTACCTTCACATTTTTCTCAAAATAGAACCTCAGAACTTAAGAAGAGATAAGCCTTTCATCCTAGATTCAATTCTTTGAAAACAAAAGTCTCTTAATTTTGTCCTGAGGTAAAGAAAAGCTGTGCTCTTCAGGACTGGAAGTCTTGAATTGCCCTTTGGTTTGCGGGGAATAGGGGAGGGTGTGAGCTGGAAAGAAAGAGGAAGCTACCTCTTATTCTTTTATTCTTATACATTAGTAAGAACACAACACAAATCAATATCTCAGAAAGTCATCCTGCCAATTTTAAAATAATAAAGACTTAAAATCCCAGGTGTTTTTAGAGAGGCAAGCAAGGATCTTAATTCTGCAGAGACCCAGTCAGCCACCAGGCCATGGGTATCAATATGAAGTGCCTACCTTTGCTAAGATTGGCACCAATGTTTACCAAAGCATAAAAGCACATCCACCTCTTATTACCTAGTGAAGGTCGATGCAGGGCAGATCACCAGAGAAGGATCATGGTTCATCCGGCACAGAGACAGACTAGAATCTGGTCCATCATAGCCTGTCTCCTTGCTTCATTTGCCTATTTCAGTCAAGGGTATTGCCTAGCGAATTGGCATGGCTGAAGGAACAAAGGGATTTGGAGGTCCTCAGAAGGCCTATGTCGTGATACAAATTACAACCCTTGGACACAGAGGCCCAGCAGTGAAATCTTTAGTGGACGATGCTAAACAAATTAACCAGATAAAGGGTTCAGTGATCCAAACCTGATGACATGGAACGGCGCTATGCCAAGCATGACACAGCACCCTGTTATGTGAATCCAATTGCAGCACCATTGGGGATTGAAACAGGGAGCCAGGAGAACTTCCCAGAGTTCAAGCAGATATAATTAGCCCAGGAGTTTACTCAGCAAAGGCATTTGGCCAAGGAGGGCTCCTCTGTACCACATGCCTTTCTTCATTCTTTTCTTTCCATGTGAAAACCCATAAGAAAATTTTGTTTTTGCCTCCCACAGGAAAATAACCTTTTTTTGACTAAATATAAAAATTATCCTTGTTTTCTATAAAATGTTCAAGCAACATGAAAGAGTACTGAATGATAAAAAGGAAATCCTGTCATGATTTTATTCAAGCCAGACCAGAACATACAAACACCTGGACAGGTTATCATTAAGCTTCCTGTGTTCTGATACCTCTTACCCTTTATTCATCATTTCTTAGCAGGAGTGACTTGGTGAAAGTGACAAGTGTTTACGATATTCCTTGTTTTATACTCAAGGATGTTATTCCATTTGATGGGATGAACATTGGACATCATGAGACATCCATACATCTGGTAGGATAGACAATAAACAATGGACATTTCTCTATTTAATCAGTTTCGTGTGGAGAAATGAGTTAACTGAGACCACATTTCTGGATAATTCCAACAATCTTTTAGTGGTCCTATCTGGTTTGACCCTTAATCCAGCTATAACCCTGGACCACAGTGATACTCATTTAAAAATGTTTAATATATATTCTTTCACATTTTTGTCATATATATAGATAGATAGATAGATAGATAGATAGATATAGATCTATCTATCTATCTATCTATCTATCTATCTATCTATCTATCTATATATATATATATCACTTACACACTTAACACTTACACACATACACACACACATGGATAATACTGTACATACTTGTTTAGCTTCTCCTCTCTTCAACTTCTCTAAGAGAAGGGATTATTAATCTGATTCGGCCAAATTCTGCGACACCAATGGGGTCAAAGTCAAAAGTCATGCACATATGTGTGACTGTCTTGATACCCTTTCTGTGCTTCTTCCCTTTGTGTGGTAAGGCTACCCCTGAGGCTGGACACTTGCAGGCAAAGAGGCAAAGGTCTTTCTCTTTCTTCTCTGTCTCTTGTTTCCTCTAATGTTTGATGTTTGACCATAGGTGGTAAGACTTAGGCTACTGAGGACCCACCTAACCTTGAATATAAACCTCATAATCCAGCCCAGTTTACCGGAAAGCTCTTCACCAGAAGACTGACCAGTGATAACAGAATGCTATCTTCTGTGAGATTTATGTTTGTTCTTTGAGGTTCTCACTCCTTCAAGAACTTCAAAGTGAGGGCCACAACAGGAATTTAGCATTCCTGGGTCCCATGGTTGTCATCTCATTACTGTAAAACCTCACTGACATTCTTTACTGTTTCATTTATGTCATGCTATTTGTGGAAGTTTTCCTACAGACAGACTAAAGAAAAATGCTTGGTTTGAAGAATGAGGGTGTGTGGTTCACAGTGGAGATGAAAAAGAGAGAGAAAGAGAGAATTCTAATCCGAAAGCTAGAAACCCCAAGGCTAGAATCTGGGAGAGCTTGAGCCAGTGTCAGTTCAAGAGCCAGGCAGGAATAGTCAGAGCTTCCAGGTCTCAGAAGTTTATAAGGCAATTATCATGAAAAAATGCCTGGGAGTAAGAAGACTCTTTTGAGACAAGAAATTATTATTCTCAATCTTATGATTTTTAATCTTGAAGATTTCTCACTCTTTTCAATCTGGGGAGGCATGAAAGGCTCTGGCAGTCTTTTTGAAATGTTTGAGCTCAAAATACAAGTCAAGTAGTTATAGTGCATAGCCTTCCAGAGAGCATACATTTATTTAAGTTTAGTTTGACATTAATTTATCCTAGATGAATGGCACTACACAGAGGGACACCATCCATAGAGAATACCTTTCGGAGTAATGCCAACCACAGAGGTATGGTATTGACCAGAGACCAGGTGCTGTTCTGGGCCCCAGAGACAAAACACTGAAACAGTCAGCTAAAGGCCCTGCTCTTATAAGATTTATATTCTAGTGAGACAATAACAAGTAAGCAAACAGATAATAAATTCCAGACAGTAAGAGTCCACGAGGAAAACAAAGCAGGAGATGGAATAGTGTGTGCCAAGGGAGGAGATGTTGACTCTCTTTTACAGAGTAGTCAGGAAAGAAATTTGTTTGAAGGATGTGAGCAAGCTATGTATGAATCTCTGAAGAAAAAATATTGCAGGCAGAAGGAAGAACAAGTGTAAAGTTCTTGAGGAAGAACGTTCTTGGTGTGTCTGAGGATCCAGCAGGAAGGCCAATGTGGCTAGAGATGATTGGGCTAGGGGAAGAGTGTCTGAGAGGTGAATTTTGAGAGACAGAGGAGTTTGGAATTTAGCATGGGGGGAAGGGCAAGTTATCAGATTTATGCCTTTCAAAGATCACTCTGGCTGCAGTGTGGGAACTCATTGACTATAGGGTCTTAGAGAGGAAGTAGTGGTGTGTAGGAGCCACAAGAGTTGACTGCCAAATTTTCAGGAATTTTGTGAACCACTTGCTAAACACAATCATTATTTTAAAATTGAATTATATAACTTCATAATTAAATTATGTTAAAAGCAAAGCTCATAAAAAATGAAAATTCATTGATGCCTATTTACTTTACTACATTTCACCATTATTTACATTCCTGAGGGTATTTATATCTTTTTATCTTTATGGTGGAAATTCTATATAATGGGATGCTACTGTGCATCTCTTTCCAACTCCATGTTCAGTGAGGTCATATTTGTAGCTTGAAATTAGCCGTGGTGGGAGTACTTACACTACAGAAACTGGCAAAGGCTACAGAGCAGGGGCTGCCTTAGTGGCTGTTAAACATTTACTAGAACACCGTGGAAGCAGAAAGACCAGAGGCACATGTGAGAGATGACAGCAGCGTGAATGAGGGTGCTAGTGAAGAAGGTAGTATCAGTGGAGGGGTTCCACATGGCTCTAGAGGTGAGTTAAAAGAATTTACTGATTTATTGGATGTGGAAATTGAAGTAAAGATAGATATAAATAATGATCTCTAAGATTTTGAATGTGAGTTTGGCGATAGGTTTTTGAATTTAAGAACAGGATAAAATCAACTCTTACTGTAATGTAGTCATAATAAATTGTTTTTTTCTGAAATTTTCTCTTCTAGGGTTGTTTTCCAAGGCTTCTAAGATAGTTAGAAGATGGCAATAATTACATACTAGAGGTTGATGAAAATTCTGAATGTGGTAACTACATAAAGTCAGAATTTGTCTTTTTTTCCCTCTCCAGCAGTTAGCACAGTGCCTGGTACACAGTAGGTGGGCCGTGTTCAAGGTAGTCATACCCCTAGAATAGGATGTTATCCAATGTATTTTGCAATCCACATGTATTTGGGAATATAAAATAAAAGCTATAGTGATTTCATCTGGACCTAACTATTACATTAATTTACTTGAAAGCTGTAGCTGGAAAAAATTGTCGGTTTGAAACAGTACTCTCTAACTAGTTCTACATACCTGGTGGGCTATATTTATTGGTGCTGAAGACTGCTTTTTGAGAGATTATACACTATAACATGGATACTTTACTTTTAAAGAAAATTAGACCAAGAATTGTTTGTGAGTTAGCATTTCCATTATAATGCCTCATGTGGTAGGAATGGGAACAACAGATTTATTAATGTAAAATTCAAGTTTAACTTTAAATGTCCACTAACTGCCTTTTATAACCATCCTTCCAAAGTTGATGTCTCCTCCATATGCAATTTTACTCTACTGCATCACTCAGTCTTTTCATTAAAACACACATTTCTAATTAGCTTCATTATTTATTCTTTTACTTATTAATTGCCTGCCTCTTCTATTTGATTGCAAACTGTAAGAGGACAAACTTCATCTGTAATAAGCATTGCTATAGTTACAGCACTAATTACAGTGATTGACACTGTCGACTCTGAGAAAGAAGATACCTACCAAAAAGGGTTCCTGGTGGCAAACTGGGCTCAAATTTTAAAAACAGAGCCTAGCAGCCCTTTCTAAACAGGAGCCTCTCTTCAGGGAGAAGAAACCACACTTCAGGGAGAAGCCTGCACTGAACTGCCTGTCTGCCCTATGTTCCTGACATCTGAGCAAGCCCTTATATAAGTGTATTTCAACCAATACAACTGAAGCTTTCCCCATCTAATCAAAGCTGTGCAGCTATATCTCCATTAGCATTTTCACTGACTAATCAAGGGAGCTCCATTCTGACCAATCAGAACAGTGCCTTTCAGATCAATCAAAATGCAAGGATTAGGAGTCCTCATCTGCGTAAAGACGGTCCAATCAGGTTCCAGGGGCAGGGACTTCTGTTTATGTTAGCCAGTTACCCTCTGGCTCAGGGAGTACATAAGACCGAAGACTATGTTTTCATGTCTGAAGCCTAAACACCAAAGAAGACTTGTGGGAGTACAGCAGAGCAGACTAGCCCAAGGCAGATTGGAGTGGGCTGGACCAGAGCAGGTAGAGCAGACCGGAGCAGAACAGAGCTGTATAGCCAGAGGGGGCCTCACCCTAAAACCACCTCACCCTGGGGCTGCCTTATAGCAACGTTATCTCTTAATTAAGCTCTAACACTATTGAGCTGTTCTCACAGCCATGCTGTATCACAATTGAGTTGTTTACATTGAATAAAATTTTCTTCTTCACTGCACCTCAATTGGAGATTTCTGTTAGCTTTGAATTGGTGCCAAAGACCATTGGTTGACAGCACATAGTAGGATCTCAATAAATATTTACTAAATAAAAGGATTATCTAACTAATACATATAGAAAGGGACAAGGGGGCTGAAAAGCATAAAGTCATTTAACAATTTATCAAATTAGCAATACCTCATATTTTATCAAATAAATTACTCCCCTACTGAGGTCTACCAAACAGATCTTTGTGAATGAAACACATAAATGCTTCTTATTTAACATGCTGAAGAAAATCTTATGTGGGAGGTAGGGGACAGTATGCCTCTATAAAATTTTGAAAAGTCTTATTATTTGTTGCAAATAGCAGAATCCACTCTAGTTATGTTAGTAAAAATGAATTTATTAATAGATATTAGAGAGCTCATAGAATCTCCAGTAAGGCTAGAGAATCATGCTGGAGGCTATCCAACTATAAACACCTAGAATATACCACAAGACAGCTTCCTAAAATCCTCTATTCCCCATGGCCAAACACGAAGAAAGCAGCTTACACCAATGACACTATGCACTGGATGCTATATACTCAGCTAATGCTGTCCCCCTAAAGCAGGACACAGGCACAGTCACCACCTCCAAAACCTGAATTCTAGATGGTGATTGCTTCTTTACATCACTTTCTTCTAAAACAAAGTCTTAGTCTTATTGGGTGTTAGTATCTAGGTCACATGTAGATCTCAGGTAAAGGAGGCTGAGATTCCTTCCTTGGAAAGGCTGGACTCATAATGTGAAAATAATCCAAATAAGAATGAACGGCAAATAAGCTAGGTGGACAAAAACATGATACCTGTACACTACAGTCCACTCTCTTCCGTATTATGACCATGTTACCACTACCCAAAACAAAATGACCCTATCAACATAATCCAACTCTCCATTATACAAACAAAAACATATTCATCCTCTCCTCAAAAGCAGAGAAGAGAAAGTCTTAGCAATTACCACAGCCAGCTAAAGCCCAGGATCTCTAGGATGGTATATCTACCATTTCCTCTAATTCTGTCATGATTGTATCTGTGTATTCTGATTCCAATAAACTAAAACATAAATTTAACCAATATACTCTATATGAAACAGTAGAATGGGAGAGGGAACAAATAGAAAATTATTTAAAATGTATACATATTTAAATGATGCGGTAAGAAAGAAAATATTGGTAGACACCATAATCTTCATTTCTGCTTCTGTTTACAAGGCCCTGGTTGATACTTATGAAGGGTTCCACCCTTCACTATTCATTTCATGTTCTTTTTGTCCTCGGGCAGCACCTGAAACAGTTAGGGTTCTTTTCTTAGTAGGTTGACTTATACCATCTTTCTCAAAGGATTGAACCCTGGATAGTCAGTCTTACCTATGTGAGATTGCTATAGTCTTCCAATAACTTTTACTACAAGATATACTGTACTAAAGGGTACCACAGGAGATCCAACATAATATTCCCTGCTCCTATCATATATCAAGTACACTATTTTTCATAGTAATCAAGAGCAATCTCCCCAGGCAATCTCTTTTTATTTTTTGCCTGCTTACTCAATGGCATTTGCATGTTTATCCAAAACATCTAGGCAGCTATCTCAGCTCCAATTCAGTGGAACTTTTGTGGGATGTCCTTAGTGGAAGCATTCCTTTCTTGGGTATTCAGGTCTCTAAATTAGCAGAGACCAATGTCATAGGGCTAGGAAGAAAATATTTTGTGAGTCCATCATTAGGAGTAATAACGGTGCTATTTCCACCTCCACACTTGATTTCCTGACACGTGCTTTGGCCAAGGGAGAAACTGGTTGAGTATTATATAGGAGTAGAAGAGATCTTTGTCAAATTTATTCTTGCAAAGTCTTACCAACAGGTTGCTTACAAAGTCACAGTAAATTCTCCAACATCATTATCAAAATTAAACACGAATTTGTGTTGCGTTTGGGATTTTTCAATAAACAGCTGTCTAGAATTCCAAGGCAGCATATTTCAAAGACGTCCTAATTATGAAATCAACAAAATGGATCCATGGAAATAATAAAAGAGTCCTATACTGCTTGTAGAAATCAGATATCCAAGTGAAGAAGTGGAAATAAGACATTAGAACTTTCATTTCTAACATTTTAGAATAATGCTCTGTATTAGTTTAGCCTAGATAGATAATAAACAGCCCTAAATCTCAAAGGCTTACAATGATAAATTATTTTTTGATCACATTACATGTTAGATTCAGTTTAGCTGTGACTCTGCTTCACATCTTCAATCTAGTACCAAGCCAGAAGAGCAGATCTTGTATATCTTGGGACATGAAACTCAGGTGGCAGAGGAAAGAAAGAATGACACATGGCAGAACCTCAGGAAACCTTTTAATATTTTAATATTTCATTTGCATTGGCCAAAGCAAATTAGATGGCCTGATGTGGGGAGGGGAGTATCTTTATGTTAACGGGGTGAGGAAGTATATACCTAGCAAATAATTAAGAACAATCACACAATCTACCATGTGCCCTAATGCTAGTATTTACTCTAGTCAAGGCAGAATAGTGCGATCTAAATTGAAATTACTTTTTAAAAAAGTTTTAAGCTTTTAATTTGATTGGATTAAAATAGATTTAAAATAACAATCAAATATTTTCTTGAGGATGTTAAATTTCTTGATATTTTTCTTCCATAAAAGGTAGTAATCAGTAAGCTCTTTTATCATCTTTTTTTGATTGGTATTAGAATTTCAATATGAAAGTGCTCTCCGGAGCATCAAGAAGATGTTGACTTTTCAGTCTCTATAATACAGCATAAATAACTCTAGAATTTAGATAAGGAAGTTATTACATTAATGTTTTAAGTTACATAAGTTTCCTAAGGTCATGGTCATGGTCGTATTAAATGGTGTATGCTGGTTTCAAACCAAAGATTCAGATATTTAACACAATCACTATTCTTCCTATTTCATAGTGATAAAGAAATCCTTGTTTTTTCCTTGTTATTGTGTGAATTAAGAAGCTCCATGATTTCTCTGTGCCTTTAATGATCTTAACCCTCCTTTAGGACTCCACTTAAGGACAAGCCCATGCCCTTAATTATGTAATCATGGATGTTGCTCTGGTATATTCTACTTCATGCTTGTGACTACATATTTGACTACAAGCTTGAAAGAGAAAATCCTAATATGATGCTTGAAACAGCTGCTCCTACAGATTTCAGAATATGTTGCATTTTTTCCATCAGAAATTTTGATATTTCATTGAATTCCTGTTCTGAATTCATCAAACAATACACTAAGATTGCATAACAGACCTATATTTATTGAATGTGTGTGAAAAAAATGATCAGCAAGGAAAATACTCAAAAACTCAAAAATTTCTCTAGCTACCAACATGAATTATCTTCCTATAAAGGACACATGTTATAAGAGATTTTTTTTTCTTTTAAATTTCAGCAAACAGTTGATAATTTACCTTAGCCATATTATATAAAGCACAGTGGGGAATAGTTTACATGGGGAATAGCATTAACTAGAAGTTGCACCTGAAATTGATTTTTATATTTTAAAATACTCTAAAGGAATATCTTTTATAGGCTTTACTACTCAACTTAATACATTAAAGAAATTTTTTCTCCGTGTGGAATAACTAGGAATCCTAGTTTAACATAGATATCAAATTTCTATAATTATTTTAGAGAAAAATCATCTACAGTATTTTATCATAGTACTTAAAGTAGCTGTGCAGCCTCAGGCTTGTTTTTTTTGATTGTTTGTTTTTTTTTTTTTAAGGAATTTGAGAGAATGGGGGATTTGAAAGTATTATTTTAAATATCATATGGAAATATTCATATATGGAAACGACCTGCAAAAGTAGAGAGTAAGGAAAAGGGGAAGGAAGTAGGGAAGGAAGACTTGCATATCACCTAGCAAAACATAAAGTTACAGAAATTAAAAGCCAGTAGTGAGCCAAAAATAGAGAGACAGATCAATGGATCAGAATGAAGTACCAAAATAGTCCATTGATAAATGAGAATTTCGTTTGTGATAAAGATGTCACCTCAAATTTGTGGAAAAACATGGTTCATTTAATAAATGATATTGTGACAACTGCCTAGTGTTTTAGGGGAAAATTTTTGGGTTTCTTTATCACTCCTGGACCTCTGATTTTTCCATATTTGCCATTAACATGTATGTTTTATCAAGATAAGGACTATCTTTACTTCAATCTCCACTGCATCTCTAATACCTAGCACAGAATCAGGTACATTCAGAATATAGTTATCAAGTAAATTAATTAAGGAATTAATTATTTGCCACTTATGATTATTAGATATTATTGTTTGTTAGAGTGGGATTGATTATTAATTTATCCTACTTAAGATGGTTATGGCTAGAAAGGAATCTAGGAATGAGCCCCATCACTTGTTGCCAAAAGATCAATAAAAAGACTATATATATCCTGAGGAGGATTGTTGGGGCAAATAAGATTTAGGTAGACTTCTTAACACTAAGTAGTTACTCTGCTGAATTATTAGTATTGACATACTGAGATTTTGTCTTTTCTATTTCCAACAGATTAACTGATGACTTATAAGACAAACCAAAAATCACTTTAGATGCTGATATATGTATATATGAGCATCACTCTTGTTTTTAACCACAAATATTGGTCTTTGCAAGGTACTGTGGCCGAAAGTTCCCACAAATCCCCCATCAAAGAAGATCTATATCTATGTCTTAGATAACTAATGATGAGATTGTCTGAAATGGCAGGTAATCTAAATATAATCAAAGTATAAAAATGAGTCATTTTACATTAAATTTTTTTATTAAGTCTTTGAAATCCAGTGTGTATTTTATACCTACAGCACATCTCAATTCAGGCTAATCACATTTCAATTGCTCAGTAGCCACATGTGGCCAGTGGTTACCATATTGGACCCCATAGATTTTTAGACTAGTCCTGTTATAGGCTATTCACAAGGGGATAAAGATAACGTGAGGCCCAGGCTCATGTTCCAGAGTCTATGACAAGCAAGGGGGGCTTTGTCAGGGGCACCAGTGGTTCTCACCCCTTTTTGAGGTGACACACTGATGTGTTACAACTGGTTCTGAGATATGCTGTAATTTGTAACTAATGGTTCAAGGTATCAACAATTGCAAACAATTTACAGAGAAATTTTTAAATTACCTATCTTGTTCACTTGCATTCTGATGTAATTTCTTGAGTGGAGAATAAAAGGGTATAATGATGGCCACTCTAGCAGAAATTGTGTACAACCCTTGCATATGCTTATGGGAGTGTGTTGCCCATATAAACACCATCAGCTCTATCTTGTAAGAAAAAATAGACAAGTACAAAGATTTTCTAGTAGGTCCAGCACTTATATAATACCTTGCACAAAGCAGGTCCGCAATAAATATGAGTTAAATCAAAAAGATCCCACCCTTAGTTGATCTCTGCCCACTTTACTGCATTCTGCAATGAAATCCCAATGTGCATGGAGTCTGATCCCCAAGGTTCCTTTCTGTCCTAAAGTTATAGGATTTTTTGTGTTCTTGTGGGCCCAGGGGTTCTATAGAGCAAAGAAACGATTCAAATGGTGGTATTTCTGATACTTTATGAACAACATATTTTTGAACATTTAGAGCTTTCTGTCCCTTAATGCTTGCTACTCAAAGTGTGGTCCTCAGATCAACAGCAGTCAACAGCTGGGAGCTTGTTAGAAACACAGAATTTCAGGCCCCAACCCAGACTTACCGAATCAAAATATTCACTTATCCAAGATCCCCAGGAAATTTCCTAGGCATATTCAAATTGAGAAGCAGTGCCTTAATCATACATCACCTGAATTAACTGTGGTGAGAGGTGACCACTCTCTGATGTCTATCTGAGTAATGATCTAGTTTTAGCTATGTTTCTTCTAGAAATTTATGCAGTTTCCAAAGTGTATAACAGTGAGAATAGATAAACTTGGAAAGCATCCCCCAACCAAGGACTGGTTGGTTCTCTCAAGTCTTCCCAGGTCTGAAGCAGCACCTCCAACCATGTGTCAGGATATGGTGGGGTAGGACACCATTGGTAAACATGCCCACTTTGGCTACAGGATAGACCCTGAAACACCTGGAGAGAAATTCAAGCATCCTCCCCACCTCAAGCTAGTTATTGCAGCCTTCAGCCTTTTGTGCCCCTTTACTACCTGCTTCTCTTCCCGCAGCATCCTTTATTGCACCCAGGTTCCTAACTGAATTTAGGACCCCTGACACTGCTCTAGTTAATACTGATACGCAGCTAGACACTGGGTTGCCGAGAAGGCCACTAAAAATGTGAAAATTTCTTTTCTGAAATTCAATAGTTATTATATGGAGTCCTCTAACAGTTGAAGGGAGATAAACAAAACACCAAATAGATGTGAGCACAAACTCAATCATTTTAGGCAGACCTGTGTGATAAGGACAGCTGCTGAAGTGACACAAATCAATCAAAGGAGTCAGTCAGACCTCACATCATCACCTGTGGTGCTTAAAAGAGGGTGTAGAAAGTATAAAGTATTTCTTCTAGATGATTAAAAATAGAAAATCACCAATAGACAAATCACAGTAATAGTTGCAGACAAAAGTCATCTGTGGATACTAAAATCAATGGGCAAAGCATGCTAAGAAACAAAATATTTACATAGCTTCAACGTATCTTTTCAAAAGACACTTATTAATTATAGATTGGAAAATGACAATTTGACAATGGAGACATTGGGGAGACATATCTTAACTGAGTGATAAATTTAGCATCATTTAAGACATACTCACATGCACATCGTTTATCCCCTGGCATCGAAGAGGGCATATCTCTTCTGTTGTATTTTTGCCAAAAATGTATAACTTCAACCTAATCGTGCGTGATATTATATAATAAGAAATACATAGTTGGTTTTGTTCCTGATTTCTGACACAGAGCTTCTAAAACCCTTGTAATTTTCTGAGTGACAGAGATGAGAGGACCATCTTTTGTTATTCATCATGAGCCGCTTTCAACTACACCTAAGTTTATGCTAATGAAGTGACTCTTTGTGAGCCTCTAGATACTCAGGATGGGGCTGGTTGCGAGAGGAGCTAACTGCTGATTGGAGAGTTGGAACTTTCTGCTCCAACCCCTGGCTTCCAGGCAGGGGAAGGAGGAGCAAGGGGGTGGAGATTGAGTTCAACCACCAACGGCCAATGATACAATCATCATGTCTACATTATGGAACCTCTAAAAACCCTAAACAATGAGGTTTGGGAGACTTCTAAGTTGGTGAACACAGCAAAGTGCCAGGAGTGTGGCATGTCTGAAGAGGATTTGTAAGCTCTGTACCTCCCCATCACCCTCTCCCAATATTTTGCCCCATGAATCTCTTCCATTTGATTTGTATCCTTTATAATAAACCAGGAATAGTAAATAAAATGCCTTCCTGAGTTCTGTGAGACATTCTAGCAAGTTATCAAACCTAAGGAGGGGGTTATAGGAACCCTCAATTTGTAGCCACATCAAATAGAAGTATGGGTACTGTGGGCACCCAATACTTGTGACTAGTGTCTGAAATGAAAGGCACTCTTGTGGGATGGAACCCTTAACTTCTATGGTCTGATACTAACTATCTAGAGTTAAAGTGAGTCATTGGATACTCAGTTGGTATCCAGAGAGTTGGGAAATGGTTGATGTCGGGGGGAAAATCCCCACATATTTGATGTCGGAGGTGTTCTGTGGATAGAAACAGATCTTAGGAGCATGAAAAGCACAAATTGAGGATATTCTACAAAATAACGCCAGTACTTTTTGAAAGTGTCAAGGTTGTAAAACACCAAAATTGAGGGATTCTTTCAGATTGGAGGACATAAAGAAGGATAGTAGGAGATATGAAAACTAAATGAACTTGTTTGATCTTGAACCAATAAAAAAGATATTAGTGGAAAAACCGTTGAAATTCAAATAAGGCATTTGGATTGGTTAAGGATATTATGTCCATGTTCATTTCCTCATTTTGATATTTGTATCATGGTTATATACAATGAATATCAGGGGAAGCAAAGTAAAGGGTATATAGAAACTCTGTACTATCTTCTTTTATAACTTTTCTATAAGTCTAAAATTATTTCAAAATAAAAGTATAAAATAAAATATATATATATTTCTTCGAACACCTCCAAAGCATGCTGGTATGGTATTATGAAAACCATGTGAATTTTAGAGCGAGACAAATCTGGATTTGAATTCAGGCTCTGCAACTTGTAAACTCCATGACTCTAGCAAGTTACTTAGCCTTTTGGAGCCTCAGTTCCCTCATCCAGCAAATGGGAGAAATAATCCCAACTTTATAGCATTGCTGTGAGAATTGGGGATAATGTGTATAAATCATGGAGCAGAGAGGCTGCCACAGAATTTGGGGTTCAAAAAATGGTAAACTGTTGGTTCTCTATAAATATCTTTTCATGGCTTCCTAACACTATCAAAAGGAATTCCTATTTCTAAATATGACTTTCTAGCCCTTCCACAGCAGTCTCAAACTGCCTCGACCTCACCTTTTCAGGGAACCCATGACCCAACTAATGTATGGTGGAGGGAAGAGAAATAAAATGTTAAATCAAGCTATACTCAGAGAATGCAATATGCTGATCAGCTCTACAGCCAGACCAAGAGGAAACCTGCAGAACAAAGGAAGATTTCTGCTGGAATTGCTAACAAACCATTTCCCCACATCGTGAAGGGAAAAATAGAAGAACAGAGTTTTTAAATGATGCCCCGAATACCATTCATTCTCTATGGCTAAAAGCAAGGTGGGGAGGAGATGAGGCGGGGGATCAAAGGCTGGGAATTGCTAGCAAGCCTTTCATGCTACATATTCCTACCTTTTCTTGCTACATAATCTTATCCTTTCTTACTGTATGCCCATATCAAAGGAAAATGGGTAAACAAAGTTTTTAAGCTGCAACTCACAAAAGCTAAGAATGACATATAAACTGGATTTCTTGAACACTCTGGGGGTCCCTCTCAGTGTCTTTCTCTCAGTTCCACTCAGTGCCTTTACTTTGTCTCTCTCACTGTCATTGTCTCTCTCTGTCGTCTCTGTCCCTCTGAGTCTCTTTCAAGCTCTCTCACTGTCTCTGAGAGGAGACCACACTCTGTGGAGTGTTACCCCTTTTCTAATAAATTTTCCTTTTGACTTTGACTTTGGTGCAGGGCTTGAATTTCCCCCCAACTCAGAGAATTTTCCCTGTCCTGCATCACAGCCATCCTAGTTTCCTGTTCATACTTTGAAACACCCTGGGTTCACTCCTTTGTATGCTCATATCATTCTCCCTGGATACATTATTTTCTCCAGGAGATTGTAGGTACAAAATAGGCAATGTGGTCAGTCAGTGATCTGGGTTTGAGTCTTGCTTAACCAAGGATCTTCAACAAATCCTCACCTTCCTGTGTCTCCATGTCAAAATTGAAACCTCCATAAAGTGGTTTAGCAATAAAAACACCTACCTCAAAGCATGAGAGGATGAGTGGAGTCTGCAAAAGTGCCTTGTAAAAATGCAACCTGAACATAAATGCTCTCAATCGTGGCTGCCTATGGAAATAAACTGAGGAGTTGTTTTTCTCTTAATATCAATATCCTTGATGTCATCCCAAGAGACTTTTTTTTTTTTTAAAGTTTCCCAGGGGATTCTAAAAGTGAAATGAAATTGGGGTGTACTAGGTGATCTTAACTGAGAACTGCCAGCAGGCCTTTCATGCTACATATTCCTACCTTTTCTCACTACATACTCTTATCCATTATTCTAAAAGTGTGGTCCTCAGGAGCAGCACCATCATCAGCACTTGGGAAATTGTTAAATATGAATGTAAATTTTTCAGACCCACCCAAGACCCCCAGAATTAGAACACTCTGTTTTAACATGCCCCAGATGATCCCAATGCACAGTTAAAGATTGAGAATGTGTCTTAAACAATTTTAAATCTTCTTCACCTTACAAAATCTTACACTTCATGGCCCAACCCAAATGTCACCCCCTCTGCAAGGCCTTTTAACCTCTCATCAGAATCTTTTTCCCAGCCTCTGGAAACCTATCTTACTGTGGTACTATTTCCCTTAAATGTTTACTACAGTGTGACTTCTTATCAAATGTTTACATCACAATCTTTCCTAAAATCTCAGGAGCTTTTTAGGGGCAGAGTCCATATTTGTATCCGGGTCCTCAAAGTGCAGGTGACACTGTGCTGTGCATGGAAGCTGCCTTAAAAATGTTGATTCCAAGAGACTTCTCTAAATCTTATTGAGAAAAGAGTTACAAAAGTGTGGAACTAGCCGATGTAGAGAAAAAGAAAAAAGAAGAAAGCTAAATATATAAAAGAAGAAAAAATTAATGTCTAAAATACCCTTCTTCATGTAATACCTAATATTGCTATACCCCAAGGCCTGATCTAAATACTTTATATAAATTACCTCATTTAAGTCTCACAACAACCTTATGTGGAAGCTATTATTATTATTTTACTGACATGGCAACAAAACACAAAGAGGTTAAGTAAATTGCCCAAAGTCAGACAGTTGTAAATGGCAGTCATATTTGAACTCTGCTAATCTGGCTCACCATCTGGGATCCTAACTACTCCATGCCACTACCATTTGTATGGCAATGTGATGTTGTTGATTCATAGGCATATCTTCTGTTTTATCTATAGAAACTGTAGATAATACTCAACCATCAACCTGTCCTTATCCAATCCTCCCTAAAATAATGATATTAATGGCAGACATTTATATGATGCTTTCTATGTGTTAGCTCTAAATGCTTTAGAAATAAAGCTATTTAATTCTTCCACAATTCTATGAGAAAGGTTATCATCCCTCATTTCTCATATAAGTAAAGCACAAAGAGGTTAAGAAATCTGCCCACAAATAATAAATAGTGGAGAAGGATCTGAAGCCAGGCAACCTGGCTTCTGGATCTGTCTCTTTACTACTCTGCTATGGAGCCTTTCTTTGGGAGGTATGGTCATAGAACTAAATTTTGTTGTTGTGTTTGTTATATTATTACATTCTTCATAGGGTTGGTGTGAGAAATATATTGTCAATAAATAGAAAGCATTCAGAGTCTAACACATAGTAAGGACTGTTTTGAAATTTTAGATAGCTTGTCTGGCTTATCAGATCATGTCTAGTCTTCTAAGTCCTGCTTGAAATTATGATATTATGACCTTTTTCCTGTGGGATCCCAAGTAACAAAGGCTGAGTTTGTCTGGGGGAAGAGAGGCAAACCAAAATGTCCTATTGGGAGTGATATGAGTGACATGTTCAGGACTTGAGCCAGGACTTATGTAATGACAAAGTATGGCCATGGGAAGCACAGTGTATGCCTCTAGCACAATGTTAACAGTGATTTGAATGACAGACATAAATCAGGGTATACCAACCCACACGTGCTCAACTGCCTTCCAAGTAAAATATCTCATTGCAATTCATGGCTGTAACACTCCACCATACTGCTGATGAATTAAGACCAAGAAGTTAAGGCCATCTGAGCAATGGAAATACCAGAGGGGTCAGTTCTCTACAAAGCATGCATCTGCCTTCAGACTTTAAGCTCAGGGGAGGCTGGCTGGCCTGATTTTATTCACATGGTGTATGATCACCAAACCTCAGCACCCAATCGTTCTTAAATTCATCAACTTTGTGATGGATCTGCTGATCTAATAACAAAACCTCCCTGCCCACCCATTAATCACCATGCCTCTCAACCAACAACGGTTGATTTTCACTAGCCAAAGAGAAAGAGTCCCCAACTTCTATCATTCTGCTAGTTTCAATTGAACCTTCCAGCTGCTCAGGTTGGTCCTTAATATTCTCTAGGCTGAGGAACCTGCTGTTATTTGTTTCATGCCCAGCTCATTTATCCTGCTTCCAAATTCATACACCTACTTGTAAAATGTTTCAACCACAGGGATGTGGCCTTCTAAATGAAAGGATGAAAAACTTCCTTTCCCCAGTCCACCGAAAAAACTCTTAAGAAACAGGTCGCAGGTTAAAGACACTATAGGAAACTTTCTATCCAAGCTCTTTAGATGAGAATTTAGAATAATGATTCTCAATCTTGGAAGCAAGTTAGACTTATCTGGGGAGATTTTTAAAAATGCAGATGCTCTAGGGTTCCAGTTCAAGAGGGCAACATAAGAGGGTCTTGAATTCACCTCCTACCATGGACACATGAAATCTGTAGCTCCAAATGGAACAATTCCCTCTGGAAGAAATCAAAAAAGAAGCTGAGCAACTCTTATACATCACAAGAATGAGAAAAACACACACCAAATCGGTAGGAGAGATTGAGGCACAATCTCACGATAATCCTAGCCCCAGAACTGCAACAAACAATTGGGAGGGAACTCACAACTTCCAGCTTCTCCCTGAGGAATCAAGTGTTTGGACCCACCCAACACCTAGCACCCCAACTTTTAAGACTTCCACCCAAGAAGTGGGCCCTCAAAATACCAAGCTCTAAAAGTCTACGTGGTTTGTGTCCACAAGACCCACATCCTGTAGCAAACAAATGGGCTCCTGAGGACTCACAGTGGTTATTCATTCATGGCTCAGCATAGGGACAGAAGACTAAAATGTTCACCTCCCAGTCTTTTCATGAAAGAGGCCTATTTGCTTATCTTAAAAGTTGCAGCCAAAGAGTCATGCTCCTAATTTAACACAAATCTAGGGGCCAACTGCAATCCTATCCAGAGAGAAGAGGCTTGTGGGTGCCATTTTTGTGCTCTCCCCCTGCCCAAGTTGTGCACATACCTGGTGCCCTGGCTTTTGCAGTTGCTGCCCAGGAGATAAACTCCCTTAATCACCTGGCTCTGGTGGACAGTAGATTTGTGTTCACGGTTTCCATTGAGATGTAGCAAATAGAGAAACAACTCTTAGCTGGCTATTCCCCCAAAACTCAGCACAGAAGCAGCAGTCAGAAATGGCCAATTCCCAGTCTTTCCATTTAAGAGACCTATTTTCATATCATAAAAGCTACAGCCTGAGTCAGGCTTCTAATTTAACATTCATCTAAGGGCCACATGCAAATCTCTCCTGAGGCCAGCAGGACCACTTTTGGGTTCTTCTTCTACCCACATGAGGTCATCGGTATCTCCCTAAAAAGAGCTTGTGCACATATCCAGTGCCCTGACCTCTGCACTGCCACCAGGACACACCCCCTTGATCTCCTGGCTCTGGTGGCCAGAGGAACTTATGTTCACCAGTCCCACAGGACTCTACCAAACAGTTCTTAATTGGTTATTTCTCAAGGGCTCAACAAGAGGGATCAGAGAAATGTCCATCTCTCAGTATTTCCCTAAAAGAGGTCTATTTCCATACTTTAAAAGTAGCTGCCTGAGGGTCTAGCTTCCAAACAGCCTGCATCTAGGTGCTGACTGAGATCCTCCTCTTTGGGACAATGACAAATCTTGGCACACTCTCAACTCCTGGAAGCCACTAAGAATAAAGAAGGCTGGGAGACAATCATAAAGGTTTTAGAGCCAGGGACAGGCTGAACTATAAGTTTCTTGGCCTATGGAAGACAACTCCTTCAAAACTGGGAAAGGTGGTTATTTTATCTAATACACATAGAGTCCAGTAAAATGAATAAATAGAGAAATATGTTCCAAGCAAAAGAACAAGGTAAAAGTCCATAAACAGACTTTAATGAAACAGAGATAAGCAATTTACTTGATAAAGAGTTCAATATAATGGTGATAAAGATATGCAACAAGGTCAGGAGAGAATTTGTGAACAAAGTGATAATTTCAACAAAGGGATAGAAAATATAAGAAAGTACCAAACAGAAATCAAAGAGCCAAAGAATGCAATAACTGAACTAAACAACTCAACAGAGGGCCTGAACAGCAGAATAGATGAAGCAGAAGAAAAGATCAGTGAACTCAAAGTCAGGGCAGTGGAATGTGTTCATACGAGGAACAAAAAAGAAAAAAAGAAAAAAAAGTAAAGGTGCCTTAAGAGACTTTTGGGATCCTCTCAAGCATTCTAATATTCATATTATAGAGGTCTCATAGGAGAAGAGAGAGAGAGAGAAAGAGAAAGAAAGCTTATTTCAAGAAATAATGGCTGAAAACTTCCCTAATCTGAGGGAAAAAAAGACATCCAGATCCAGAAAGCCTTGAAAGTTTCAAATAACATGAATCTAAGGAGACTCACACAAAGACACATTATAATTAAAATGTCAAAAGTTAAAGACAAGGAGGATTGAAAGAAAACATGGTGAACTGAGAGATGTCCCTAGATCTCTCTCTTTGAAACAACAATAAGCTGAACATCTAAAACTCAACAAAAAAACACCCAAACTGCACACCAGCACATCTGAGTGTGGGTTCTGCACATAACAGCTACCAAAGGTCAAAATCCCAGGTGTTGGGCGGTAGACTGGGAGAAATAAAAGACCTGCTTCTTGCAGCCACTGGAGCTCCCTGTAGGAGGAGGGGGAGGGGAGAAGGAGCGGCAAGTTCCCTGAACAGCCCTGCCTGGGAGAGTTTGTGAGTTCTACATAGCCAGCGGCAGGGCCCAGTCATCAGGGCAGAAAACAAAGAAGCGGACGGCAGAGAAACAACAGTTGATTTTTACTGGACACAGTAGCAAAACTCAGGCTGAACTGCAGTCCCCAAACCCCAAACCAGAGGGCCCCTCCCTCCATACCTTCTGAGATCTATCACCACGGAGCACCAGGGGAATCTGAGCAAATGGTACTGAAACTGTTTCTAACACTGACAGGGACTGAAACTGATGGTAGCGAGCAAGTTTAAATATCTACAAGAAAATAAAGGCATTATATAAAGGCATTATTAAGGCTTTATATAAATCAGGGAACCCAAAAGCTTAGACGCCACCTACTGGAAACAAAAAGAAAAGCACCTTCTTTGCAGCAGGCTAAAGAGAAACCTTTATATAATAAATCTTTTTTCGGGGAAAAAAAAAAAAAAGCAGAATACATTTACATTAATGCCCAGGTGCAGAAATAGTCCATTAAACACCATGAACAACCAAGGTGACAAGTCATCTTAGAAAGAAAGAGAAAAATCTCCAAAAAATAAGTTTACAGACATAGAAATATGCTACTTAAATGACAGAGTATTCAGGATGTTACTTCTGAAAAAACTCAGTGAGTTCTGAAACAAGTCATATCGACAATTTCAGGAATCGAAAAAACACCTAGATGAGCAGAGCAAGGAGATTGAAACCCTCAAAAAGGATCAAATAGAACTTCTGGAGATAAAAAAAAAACACACTGAAAGAGTTGAAAAATGAAATAGCAAGCTTAGGAAATAGAGTCGACCAAATGGAGGAAAGATCAGTGATATTGAAGACAGAAATCTAGAAATAAATCAGAACGAAGAAGAGAGAAATAGAGAATAAAAAAATAATGAAAGAGAAATACAAGAACTAGCTGATACCATCAGGAGAGGAAACAACAATAATAGAAATTCTTGAAGGTGAGGAAAAGGAGCATTGTCCGAAAGCATTTTTGGACAAATAGTGGATGAGAATTTCCCATTTCTAAGGAATGAGCTAGAACTTGAAATTCAAAAAGTCAACAGAACATCCAATTACATCAACTCCGAAAGGCCTTGACCAAGACACATTGTATTAAAATTTTCAAAAATCAACAACAAAGACAGAATTCTCAGGGCAGTCAGATCGAAAAAAGGACTAACTTATAAAGGAAAACCTATCAGATTATCCTTGAACTTCTCAGCACAGACCTTATAAGACAGAAAGAAATGGAATCAAATATTTAAACTGTTAAGTTAAAGGAACTACCAGCCTAGAGTAATGTATACAGCTAAGCTCTCTTTTAGATACGAAGAAGATATTAAGACCTTTGCAGACATATAAAAATTGAGGGAATTCTCCACTATGATGCCTGCACTACAGGAAATACTGAAAGGGGTCAACTCACCTAAAACAAAAGGACAAAAACAAAAAAATTAGGAGTAAAGTGACTATCAGGCAAATAGAATCAGAGGAGTGCAACCTTTACTAAGAACAGAGCATTATAAGCTTACACAATATGAAGAGAATTGCTATAGCAAGATAGTAATGAACGTTCAGCATACAAAGAAACAATTTGAGATAACAATGACTGAAAAAAGGAGGATTCAAAATACAAATTCGCAAAGGGGAATGGAGATAAGGCACATGCAGAAGAAAATGGACGACTGTATATATATAACTATTCTTTACATATTCGTAAGGGTAACCACACACCAAAGATTCAGAACTGAAGTATATAACATAAAACAAGAAAAACCAGAGGCAAAACCCACAAAAGCCAACCAAATTAAAGAAAACAGAAAAACAAGGACAAGGAAGCAGTGGAAACACCAAGCTACCAGAAAGCAAAAGATAAAATGGCTATAAAAAGACCTCATATTTCAACAATCACCCTAAATGTAAATGAACTGAAGTCACCAATAAAAGGGCACAGAGTTCAGAATGGATCAAAACATGCTTCCATGAGACACATCTCAGCTCCAAAGACAAATATAGACTCAAATGGAAAGGGTGGAAAACAATATTTCAAGCAAATTGCATTCAGAGAAAAGTAGGAGAAGCGGTACTAATATCAGAGGAAATAGACTTCAAAATAAAAAAGGTAAGGATACTGAGGGACACTTCATAATGATAATGGGAATCATGCACCGAGAAGACATAACGCTTATTAATATCTATGCTCCCAATCAGGGAGCCCCGAAATATATAAAGCAATTACTAACAGAACTAAAAGGAGAAACAGACCAAAACACTATCATAGTAGGGGACCTAAATATCTCAATGTCGGAGATGGACAGATCATCGGAACAGAAAATCATTAAGGAAATAACATCCTTAAATGACACATTAGACCAACTGGACATAATTGACATTTACAGAGCCTTCCATGGCAAAACAGCTACTTATACATTCTTCTCTAGTGCACATGGAACATTCTCAAGAATCGACCACATACTGGGACACAGAAATAGCCTCAACAAATATAAGAGGGTTCAAATCATACCAACTGTATTCTCTGATCATAATGCTTTGGAACTAGAGATCAACTACAAAAAGAAAACGGGAAGAACCACAAATACATGGAGATTAAACAACTTGCTACTGAATAATAACTGGGTCAGAGAAGAAATAAAAAGAAAGATCAAGCGATACATAGAAACAAATGATA
>NW_006494608.1:7505046-7522852 GCF_000325575.1 Pteropus alecto | reverse complement strand
CATCCCAGGGGCACAGGGATGGTTCAACATATGCAAATCGATTAATATGATACACCACATAAGCAAATTAAAAAATAAGAATCATATGATCATATCAATAGATCATATCAATAGGCAGAAAAAGCCTTCGACAAGATACAGCATCCATTTATGATCAAAACACTTAACAAAATCAGTACAGAAGGAAAGTACCTTAATAAAATAAAGGCCGTATATGACAAACCCTCAGCCAACATTATATTGAACAGTCAAAAATTAAAAACCTTCCCTCTAAGATCAGAAACAAGACAAGGCTGTCCATTATCGCCACTCTTATTCTATCTAACATTGGATGTCCTAGTGTGTGCAATCAGACAAGAGAAAGATATAAAAGGATTCCAAATAGAATATGAAGATTTCAAACTGTCACTATTTGTGGATGATTCTCTATATAGAAAATCCTAAAGACTCCACAAGAACACTACTAGAAACAATAAGCAAATATGGTAAAATCTCTGGATACAAAATCAATGTTCAAAAATCTATAGTGTTCCTATACTCTAATTATGAAATGTCACTGAAGGAAGTAGAAAAAATAATTCCTTTTGCAATTGCAACAAAAAGAATAAAATATCTAGGAATAAATTTAACAAAACATATGAAGGACCTATATAATGAAAAGTACAAGACTCTATTAAAAGAAATCAAGGAAGATACAAAGAAATGGAAAGATATTTCGTGTTCTTGGATTGGAAGAATCAACAGTTAAAATGACCATATTACCTAAAGCATTATACAGATTTAATGCAATCCCCATCAACACCCCATCAGCATTTTTTAAAGAAACAGAACCAAAAAGTCATCAGATTTGTATGGAAGTATGAAAGACCCCGAATTGCCAAAGCTGTCCCGAGAAAAAAGAATGAGGCTGGAGGCATCACTCCGCTTGACTTCAAATTATACTACAAAGCGACAATAATCAAAATGGCATGGTATTGGCAGACACACAGACCAGTGAAACAGAACACAGACACACAGACCAGTGAAACAGAACCAAGAGTCCAAAAGTAAACCCATATTTATATGGGCAAATAATTTTCAACAAAAAAGCCAAAAACATACAGTATAGAAAGGAAAGCCTCTTCAATAAATAGTGCTGGGAAAACTGAAAAGCCACCTGCAAAAGAATGAAACTAGACTGTTGTCTATCACCACACACCAAAATCAACTCAGAATGAATTAAGAACCTGAAACAATAAAATGCATAGAAGAAAACATAGGAACTAAACTCAAGGACCTTGGACTTAAAGAAGATTTTATGAATTTGACCTCAAAAGCAAAGGAAGTAAAAGCTAACATAAATGAATGGGACTACATCAAACTAAAAAGCTTCTGCTTAGTTAGAGAAACCGTCAACAAGGTAAAGAGACAGCCATTTGAATGGGGAAATACATTTGCAAGCAACACCTGTGATAAAGGCCTAATATCCAAAATATACAAAAACTCATACAACTCAATAACAATTAAAAAGCAAATGATGCAATCAAAAAATGGGCAGAAGATCTGAACAGACACTTCTCCCTAGAGGACATACAAATGGCCAATAAATATTTGAAAAGATGCTAAATATTGCTAGCTATTTGGGAAATGCAAATCAAAACCACAGTGAGGTACAATCTCACACCTGTTAGAATAGCTATAATCAATAGGACAACTAATAACAAATGCTGGAGAGGATGCAGAGAAAAAGGAACCCTCAGACACTGCTGGTGAGACTACAAATTGGTACAGCCACTATGGAAAACAGTATGGAGGTTCCTCAAAAAACTAAGAATTGATCTACCATATGATCCAGCAATCCCTCTACTGGGTATTTACCCCAAAGACTTGAAAACTCATATCCAAAAAGATATTTGTACACTAATGTTCATAGCAGCATTATTCACAGTGGCCAGGACATGGAAGCAACTGAAGTGTCCTATGATAGATGATTGGCTAAAGAAGCCGTGGTACATATATACAATGGAATATTACTCAGCCATAAGAAGAAATGAAATACGGCTTCTACAGCCATGCCACCTTGAATGTGTCCGATCTCGTCTGATTTCAGAAGCTAAGCAGGTTGGGCCTGGTTAGTACTTGGATGGGAGACCACCTAGGAATACCAGGTGCTGTAGGTGTTAAAAAAAAAAAATGGAATACTGCCATTTGCGACAACATGGATAGACCTCGAGATAATCATGCTAAGCGAAATAAGCCAGACAGAAAAAGTTGAAAATCACATGATATCACTTATATTTGGGATATAAACCTAAAAGCAACAAATGAATAGTACAAACAGAGACTCATGGACATGGAGTATATACTAGTGGTTATCAGAGGGTAAGGGGTAGGGGAAGAGGGAGGAGGTAGACAGGATAAAGGGGGTCAATTATAGGGGGATAGGGGTAGGGTGAAGTGGGTAAAGGGGATCAAATATAAGATAGCTGAAGGAAACTGGACCTCGGTGGTAAATACACAATAGAATATACAGATGTCTAATTATAATGTACACCTGAAAATTATATAATTGTATTAACCAATGTTACCTCAATAATCTTAATTTAAGAAAAAGTTAAAGACAAGGAGAGAATCTGAAAAGCAGCATGAGAAAAACAACTTTTTACGTAGAAGGGAACTTGCATAAGGCTACCAGTAGATTTTTCAGCAGAAATTTTGCAGGCCAGAAGAGAGTGGTATGATATATTCCAAGTGTTGAAAGTAAAAAAACTACCAACTAAGAATACACTACCTACCAAAGTTGTCCTTCAGAACTGAAGGAGAGATAGTGTTTTCTAGGCTAGCAAGAGCTGAAAGAGTCATCACCACAAGACTGGCCTTATGAGAAATGTTAAAGAGATTTCTTCAAGTTGAAATGAAGGAGTGATAAGTAGTAACAGGGAAACATTTGAAAATATAGATCTCACCAGTAGAGGTTAATATATAGTTAAATTCAAAATACTCTAATGTTGTAATGGTTGTGAGTAAACGATGATAAATACATACAAAGTTTATATAAAGGCAAAAAGACAAAAATATTAAAAATGATTATAACGGTGATTTTCTAAGGAATAAACAAGATAAAAAATGTAAACTGTGATATCAAAGATAAAATGTGGGGTGTAAAAATTCAGCACTTTTGTATGCATCCAATCTTAAGTTGTTATCAGCTTAAAATAGATTATTATAAATATGTTTTATACAAAGCAAAAACCTATAGTAAATATACAAAAGAGAAAGAATCTAAGCAAACCACAACAGAAAGTCATCAAATTACAAAGGAAGAGAACAAGAGAAGAAAAGAACAAAAGAATTACAAAACAGCTAGAAAAGAATTAAAATGGCAATAAGTCCATACTCATAATTACTTTAAATGTAAATGGAAAAAATTCTCCAATTAAAAGACATCAAGTGGCTAAATGTATAAAAATAAAACCCAATTGTATGCTGTGTACGAGAGACTTAAACTTTAAGGATACGCATAGGCTGAGAGTAAAGGGATAAAGATATTCCATGCAAATAGAAACCAAAGAGATCAGGGGTAGCTATACTTATATCAAACAAAATATAATGAGACTTTAATACAAAAACTTCAATAATAGACCAAGTAGATAATTATATAATGATAAAGGAGTAAATTCAACAACAGGATGTAACATTTGTAAATATTTTGCATCCAAAATAGGAGCAGTTAAATATATTAAGCAAATATTAAAAGATCTAAAGGAATAGACAGAAATACAAGAATAGTAGGGGACTTCAATACCCATTTTCAACAATGGATATATCATCCAGACAGAAAATCGATAAGGAAACATTGAACTTATAAAACACATTAGACCAGTTAGACATAACAAACATTTATAGAACATTCCATCCAAAAGCAGCAGAATACACATTCTTCTCAAGTGCACATAGAACATGCTCTAGGATAGATCATGTGAGGCCAGAAAACAAATCTTAATAAATTTAAGATCGAAATCGTATCGAACATCTTTTCTAACCACAATGGTATAAAATTGGAAGTCAAGTATAAGAAGAAAGCTGGAAAATTTACAAATATGGAGAAGTTAAAAAACATGATTCTGAACAACCCTGGTCAAAGGAGAAAACAAAAAGCGGAAATACATTCCAAAACTCATGGGGTACAGCAAAAGCAGTTCTAAAAGGGAAGGTTATAGCAATAAATGCCTACATTAAGAAACAAATAATATATCAAATATACAAGGAAGTTGGAAAATAAGAAAAAGCTAAGCCCAAAGTTAGTAGAGGGAAGGGAATAAAGATTGGAGCAGAAATAAATGAAATAGAGTCTAAAAAGGCAATATTAACAAGCTGAATTCAACACTGCATTAAAAGGATCATGCAGCATAATCAACTGAGATTTACTCTTGCATGCAGAATGATTCAACATCTGCAAATTAATTAATGTGATACACCACATTAACAAAATGAAGGATACAAATCATATGATCATCTCAAAGATGTAGAAAAAGCATTTGACAAAATCAATATCCATTCATAAAAAAAAAAAAAAAGCTCACAAGAAACTGGGTATAGAAGAACATACCTCAACATAATAAAGGCTATGTATGACAAGACCACATCTAATATTATACCCAATGGAGGAAAACTAAAAGCTTTTTCTTTAAGATTAGGATAAGATAAGGATGCCCTCTCTCACCATTTTTATTCAACATAGTATTGGAAATCCTAGCCAGAATTAGGCAAGAAAAAAATAAATAAAAGGCATCCAAATTGGAAAGGGAAAAGTAAAAGTGTCATTATTTGCAGACGACATTATATTATATAGAGAATACCCTAAAGACTCTACCAAAGAAAACTATTAACAGTTAATAAACAAATTCAGTTAAGTTGCAGGATATGAAAATCTACATACAAAAATCTGTTGTTTCTGTACACTAATAAGTGATCACAGAGAGAAATAAAGAACACAATCCCATTTACAATTGCATCAAAAAAATGCTTATGAATAAATTTAAGCAAGAAGGTAAAAGATCTGTACATTAAAGCTATAAGACATTGATAAAAGAAACTGAAGAAGCCATAAATAAATGAAAAGATATACTGTGCTCATGAATGGGAAGAATTAATATTGTTTAAAAGTACATACTACCCAAAGTGATCTACAAAATAAAGCAATCCCTATCAAAATTCCAATGGTATTTTTCACAGAAATAGAAAAAAAAAAAAACAATTAAAAATTTGTTTTTTAATCAGGACCACAAAAACCCTGAATAGCCAAAGCAATCTCAAAAAAGAACACACCAGAAGCACTAAGACACTTTCTCTCTTTAACCTTTCAGATTACATCAAAATCCTAACTTCAGAACAAAATTGCAGAATGCTTGCATGTTAGTGAGTTTAAAACCTTTTACAAGTAAATTACATCAATCTTTTTCTTAAATGTCAAAACTGTGAGCATAACATCTAAGAATCACAACCACTCAGTCCACTGAGACTTAATACCAAGATGAAGGCTTTCCAGACATTGAGTTCAACTAGTCCCTTCTTTTTACTGTTTAATTAAGATTACAGTTTGGATCGAATTTGAACACTTGCTAGAGCATTTTAACCAGAGTTCTTAAACCCAACTTCCTTTAGGTCCTTTGAGGACTTTGGGACTCATAATGAGATCCACTATATTTGGACCAAAAGAGTGGTAATTGCTGCCCTAAAATCTCCAAAGAAAAACAGGAAACTTACTTGAGATGAGTGGACACACAGCCAAGAATTAGAAAGCATATACCCGACTTCAGGCTCAAAGAAATTGCAAAAGAGAGGAGTGTCTCACTCAGTGACTTCTCCCATGCAGTTCCCAAAGGCAAGATTCTGGTATAAAAAAGAGAAAGTTGATATTGAAAGAGCGGGACCTCCCTTTGGGTTGGCATAATTGTAATTCACAGAGTGGACTAGGAAGACCCAGGCACTGAGAGCGAGAGTCAGTGGTGTCTAAGATTAGATTGACTTTGGATGTTTAATGGGATCTAGAATTGTGGGGCTAAGAGGAGTTGGATATGTGTGCCAAGCACGTCACAACCAGCATACTATGTAGTAAGTGATCATTGCTTTTGGAACATAAGTGAATTAATTACTCAAGCTTAATAAATTTATAATCTAGGCTTTTGATGTCCCAGCAGTGAGTATGGCTCAGCAGATTTGGGTTTTACCTATTTACAGAAACTTCTTATAAACTGGCATATAAATCTGATTATTAGCCAGTAGGGAAGATGTTAGTCTAGGAAAAAAATACATTTTATTACATTGGCCTTCTTGATCTATCCCATTTTAACTAAAGTCAACAATCAAATGAAGAGTTTTGTTTGGTGACCCATGTCATAATTTTGCATTGCCTAGGAACTCAAATATCATAGACTGAAAGTTGTAGTTGTCATTTACTATGTTTCTGTGAAAGCAGTACTGAGATTGATGCCCATAACTTAGGTAGAATTTTGTCTCCTTCCCCCAATATTGTTCCCAGAGTTAGTCAACCACCATTAGAGCACATGACCTAAACACACACACATACCACCAGCACCTGGTTCTGCATCGCTATAGCCCTACAGAGTTAATCAAGTCTTCCATCTGGTACTTACAACCGCAATTACTCATCTGCTAGATGATACAATGAGATAAAACAAATATGCCTTGGAACTGCTATCAGGGAGACAGCTGGCCAGAAACTCTGTGTTGTCAATTTACCTACTCATGAGTGAACTCAGGAGACTGATTCACCAGAGGTACAACAAGTAACCTATCATTTCTTTCTTTTCAGTGAAAATACAACTGTGCAGTGGTCAGGATGCCTATATGAGTTGGTCAATACTCAGAATATTCTCCCTATAGAGAAATCTATCTGGAGAGAAGATTTACAGTCAGAAGGTTGTTAGGTAAGTGTCAAGTCTAAGCAAGAGGGATTATCTTTATGGTATTAATGATGGGTGTCTTCAAGTTTTGTCAGACAGACTTCTGCCTTCCTGTCCGCTATGGGCACATTCCAACAAACACAAGGGTGGCCTAGAGATTCAGGGTTCTTTTGCTTTTCAGTGTCTAAGGTCTTCTGCCACATTCTATCTTCTGGTCGTCTTCTCCAAATTCCATGGGATGTCAGCCTTCTAGTGGGGTATTCTTGCTCATGCAATCCGGCCTCACCTACCTTAGTTATATATCTTTTCAGTCACCAGTTTCTTTGAGGGGGCGGGGTTACTTCTACTGATCATTGATTTCATCTCATATGTAGATTCTTCCCAATTTCAGTCTGAAGAATAAGTTTATGTTTAAGTTCTTACATACTACTTTGTTCTCTTTTATTTATCTTTGCAATGAAAAATAGATCACAGTTTGCTATTATCTAATGTGGGACCCTTTACACAACTGTCAGTGGTAGTGTTGTACTGGTTAAGATAAAAGGGACTCAATCCTTTGACTACACAATTAAACAGTATAACTCAGAATTCACTATCCAACTTTTCCTTTAACCACCATGAACTTTCTATGATGCTCTCCTTAACTTTGATTACAATAATCAGACACTCGATCAAATTAGTTTAAGTAAAAAGGGATTTCTCAGAAGGATAACTCTCACAGAAATTAATATGACCAGGTCAAAAGTGAACTGGAACTAGAACTTGAAACTGGGCCCTGAGGTTGTTTTCTTCATTTCTGAGTGGTTTCTGATGATCAAGGGCCATGTGGGCACCTCATCCTGCATCTCCATCTCCTCTTACCTTGGTCAGTTTTCTTTATTGTATGTGGCCCAACTAGGCCATCAAACCCAAGCTATAGGATCTATATAATCCTAGAGCTCCATGTTCCAAAAATAATTTAAAGTGGATATCGCAATGTGTATATAAATGAGGACAAAATAGAACTATAATATATATGATAAAATTACTCAATGGGATTGAGGTATAAATATGGTTCTGAATTTATAGAATTGTTGTTTGAAATTTTTTTCTTAGATAAAGATTTTTAAAATTTGCTGTTTGATTTTTTATACATTTTATTCATTTCTTGGGGCTGCCAACAAAGTACCACAAACTGGGGGAAAACAACAAAAATTTTTTTATCTCACAGTTCTAGAGGGTAGAAGTGTGAAATTAAGGCGTTGACTGGGTCACACTCCCTCTGTAACCTGTAGGGGAATCCTTCCTTTCCTCTTCCTAGATTTTGGTGGTTGGTCAGAAATCTTTGGTGTTATTCAGCTTATAGATGCATCACTCCAATCCTCCATCTTCACATAGTAGTCTCCCTGTTTGTCTTCACATCATCTTTGCTTTATGCATATCTGACTCTGTGTCCCAATTTCCCCTTCTTAAAAAGATACCAGTCATACCGGATGAAGTCCCACCCTGATGACCTCGTTTTGATGTGATTACCTCTATAAAGGCCTTATTTCCAATAAGGTCATATTCTGAGGTACTGGGGGTTAGGACCTCAATATATCTCTCTTTAGGGGGGAACAATTTAACACATAAAATATATATGTAAATTTTATATAAATTATATATTTTTATAAAGGTATTAATATGACCATATGCATAAATTTTTTATATGTTTTAGTGTTTTTTTTTCTTTTACTTTTTTTACTTGGTTCTATCTCTCTCTTCCACTTTCATTCACCTTCATTTCCCTCCCTCCTTCCCCAACCAAGGTAACCAATTTTTACAATGTAAGCATATCTTTTCATACTGTTCTCTGTACTTATATAATCCTATTCAGATATACGTGCACACATATTTTTGTTATTTTTTTCCCTCAACAACAGGATCATATTATATGTACTTTTTTTTCATCTTTTCTTCTTAACAGTAGTTTATGAAAATTCCTTCTAAATCATCTGGTTTAATTGTAACTCATTTTTTAATTAATTGTAAAAATATTTTTTTGCATGAGATGTATCATGAATTATTAAGTTTCTACTGTTAATGAGCACTCTCTTTTTTCCTGTTTCTTCTCTCTGAACAATGTTGCAGTAAACCTGCTTAAACATATATCCTTAAAGCTACTACTTTTATTTTTATGGGTTACCTTCCCTGGAGTGGAATTGCTGGGTGAAAGGGTACATGTACTTTCTATTTTAATAGTCGTGGTCAAGTTTCTTTCCCAAAATATTTTAGCACATCACATTTCATCAAAAAAGTATCAGACTACATTGCCCCTTTCTTCTCAGCATAAGGCTCTTTCTGCCAGTCTAAGTGTAAAATGGTGTTTTATTATTAACTTTGACTTGCCTTTCTCTGACACCTAGGGAATTTAAGTATCTTCTCATGTTTGTTTGTTTGCTGGCTATTTGAATGTATCCTTCAGTAAATTGTTCATTTGTATGCTTTGAGTAGTATGTTTCTTTCTCTCATCTCATCTTTTTATCGTTTTATATATATATATGTATATATATATATGCTTATATATATAATGAGTTTGCATTATATATATAAACTTTCTGTGACTTACAATTCAAATGTGCTTTTCTTATCTATTATTTATTTGGCTTCATAATTTTAAAATCAAATATAACTATACTTTCCTTAATAGCTTCTGGTCTTGGTATTAAAAGGTCTCTCCCACCCCTAGAATGTACATGTAGCCTACCAGATTTTTAAACAATCCTTTTATTAATTTATTATTTACATTTAAATAGTTAATCTATTTGAAATGGATTTTTCCATATAGTATAAAATAGGAGTTCATGTTTGTTTTCTTCCAAATGAAGAGCCGGTACTATCTATTATATATTACACCTTTTCTCTATTGTTATGTATTAAATCTCATTTATATTCAGATTTGTATCTGGCCCTTTCTAGCAGTCAATTCAAAGAAGAAACACAAAAGACTGGAAGGGTGACATTTAAGCCTTCATAGTTTTGGGGTGGTAAGGATTTAGGCAACGATTATTCTTCATTTTTCTTAGCTGTGAATTTTGATTTTTCCTATAATGAGCATATATTAATGGCATAACAAAAAAAATGAATAAAGAAAAAAAAAACAGTAAACACAACTTGTTTCATCATCCATAGTGTCCTAGGACAAACCAAACTGCAACTAGGAGACCTGAGAAGCTTGTCTCCCTAGGGGAAGGGGGGAGGCACATAATAAGGTTGTTCCCAGGAGACACTGGAAAATCTCTCTAAAGGCCAATTTGCCCTGAGGTGGGGGACAGATTAAGTTATGGGAAGTCATTTCAATCGGCCAGCTCATTGTGAAATAAGTTGTAAGGTGGAGATTTCGAGTGTAATTGGCAGGCATCCGAGTTCAAGCTCAATGAGTTTAATTGATTGGAAGAGCAGGTTGCTCTGAACTGATGCAATAACTACTAGGGCTGAGAGCTCTTTTTGAATGTGTGAAATGATGCAATAATTGCCTGCGTTAAACAGCAGCTGAATTACAGGCAGGAACTTAAACGCTTAAAATAGTACTTTGAACTGGTGATTAGAGAGCACATTTGAATTACATAGAAGTGACCAGATCCCCATAACTTTAGGGCACAACATCTGTCCCTGAGTGATAAGGGTCAGTTAAAGCCCTAAAGTCTCCATTAAACACTCCTGTGGTACTTGAGAAACCCCTGCAGTAAATTTGCAGAGTCATGGTTGCTGAATGCCTCAAATGATGGTTCCCCGGTGGGGAAACCTCCCAGGAAACATGACCAACAGTTGCACAGCCCAAGGTAACTCTGAAAGACTCCTCAGGCTTCTTTACCTAGTGCATCACCCTAGGGAAGGTCAAAGTGTGATAGCTGGGCCAAAACCTGCCAACACTCTGCAATGCCTGGGACTTGGGTGACGGTGGTCTGCAAATAAAACTGAATACTGCAATTCTAGTTCAAGCAAGAGCAATCGTAGAACAGTGGTGAATAGTTTCTCCAAATCTACTTATAGTAAGTGCAGCATCATGTTTGCTAGACACTGCTTCTTCTGCTGCCCTTCAGGGTATGCACATGGCAGAATGCCAAAGGTGGACTCAGTAAAACTAACAAGATGGGAAACCAGAACTTAGGAGTCTAGGCAGGCTGTTCTCTGTGGGTCTGTTAACCCAAGGATAAATTTTAGCGTGTTGGGAGTGCATCTCCTTTAGGTAATCCTCCTTGAAACAGTATTTCTCACAATCGAGTCCTTGATAATTATTGACCCTCCTGTTATATCTTTGGAATAGGATTATTCAATGACAGGATGAAATATAAAACTATGTTTTGGCAGATAGCCACATTTGCAAAAAAGGTGGTGTAGGGACAGAGCAATTTTAATCTTCTACATTACCAAACATATCTTAGGGCTCTTGAATTTTACTTTACCATATCATAATAATTTCAGTCTTGAACAGTTTAAAGCAAGTATTCTCATATACCCACCTTGGCCATTAAATATATAATAGAAATCTCAATAAAGCCCCCATAGCTCTTTTAACTTAGAGAAATATGAAAGACCTTCCTGGTATACCTTCCAAGACAAACTGGCCAGCTGTTAAGTTCCTTGTTAAATATTGGGGATGTCTTCCAAAAATTGCAACTTTGGTTTTGGAATCATTTGTATTGAATCTATTAATTATCTCAGAAATGGATAAGACTAAAAAGGCTTTAAGTTCCTTTCTAGGTGGCTGCTTCTGAATTACTTTTACTTCCAATCACTTAAAAAGGCTGGCCAGGTTTTTTCACTTGTTTACTATTGGCCTTTGTTTGCTTTTTGTTTTTGACTATTTTTCCCCTGTCATGGTTATTTGCTACTACATAATTATCCAATTCGGCACTTGAAGATTGAGTCCCAGATATGCCAGGCCAAAATGAAGATAAAGTTATCTTTAAATTGTTAGCAATAACCTTGATAGCAGGTGAGAAATATCCTCTTCAAGACACACAAAGTGGACTTGTATAAATTCGAATGTGACAGCAGGGCAGCAAGGAAATTTGTAAACTTCGGGTCCCTAATATCCTGTAAGTACAGCCTGTCCTCCAGGATTAAGAACTCAGTGTCTTTTTGTAGGGTGGACCTTCCAACTTGGGAAAATTGGAATTCCTGATGTGATGGGATAAGGCAATGAAGGTGCCAGTGTTCTCAGCTCCCCCTCCCCCACCCCACACGGAGACCTGCCCTGTCCCCTCCACCATCTTACCGGTCAGACCAGTTCTCTGATTTTGTGTAAGAGAATAGAGTGGAAAGGCAGGAAAGGAGGAGGGAGAGCCTTTAAGTTGGGCAGCTTGGCGTTGAGGTGGTGTTGAGGGCGTTGTGGTATGTGAGAGAACTGGATAGAATATCAGGGAACTTTAAGAAGTGTTGCTGAAGATTGCTGCGTGGCCCTCTTGTGGAACTAGAAAAACAAGGGAGGGCTTCATTCATTCCAACCTGTCTGGGTGACAGAGGCAGCATCTGCCTTTCTCCCTGTTTATCACCCATTCCCTCTGCTTCAGTTCAGCAGACAGATTCTCTTTGGGGGACGAGGCACCTCACCTTCAGACTAGGTTTGGTTGGGGAGCTCCTGTCCCCGACTCCCCTACCTGGGTTTAGGGGCAGCATGTGACTCTGACTCAGCCAATCAGCGCCATTTTCCGCAGTCACGGAGTCTGATTCAGGGAAAGTCAATCCTGTAGATGAGACTGCTCCCATCCAAGTGGGTGGCTAAACCATGGGGCGTGAACTGGGACACCAGCAGCTCGCTTGTCCCCTCCATGGCCCTCAGAGCCTGACCAGGGAGAAGGCCAGACAGTGAGGGCGGGGAGGCCAGGGACGGAGACAGACTTCTAACTGCAGTTGGAAATCCGGAGGAGACTGAAGTCACTCTTCGCTGCTGGTTTCTTCAGTCCTTATTAATTTCCCTTTTTATTGTCTAATTCGGTCATTTGTGCTGAGGTTCTGTACTTGCAATCGAGTTTCCTCAGTGCTGTTTTGACCACATCACTTTGGGGACTGAGTTACCTGAATATGAGATATCCCTGTTGCAGTTCCTCTCATTGAAGCTATTCCTTTGGAAAGAACAGAATAAATCTGTCACCTCAGACAGGTGACTCCCGTCAGTTCCTTTCTAGCATTCTCTTCTTTAGGCTAACATTCCCAGTTCCTTTATAATTTTATGGTATTTACTCGAAAACATGAAGGTAAAAAATCAGATGTCAAGTTCTCTCCTCAAAATGGTGTGGGTTCCTTATATCTGAGTTGCTTTTCTTCTTTTTGGGAAAATGAAACCAGTTGAAGCTCCTCAGTGTTCACTTAAATTTGAGAAGTGGGGGCATTCCAAGCAAGCAGAGCCCCATGAGTCACTAAGTCAGAGGTGCCTACTTGCAAGTCATATCGGCATGACTAAGTTTTTACTTGTATATGTTTGCAAATAGTGTACTTTAAAAATAATTTTCTGTAATTTAGGAAAGATTAAAGCTTTCTCTTGAATAATAGTGCTTTCGACTTTCTGAGAAAGCCTTCTGCTTTTCTTTCAAGAGGGGAAGGAAGGAGAGAATGTATTCAGGACTATAGCCTGCAGGCCGACAAATGAGTGAACAATCCTCCATCATTTGTGTCATGGCATAGCAAGTGTAGGCACCACTGTCCGGGACTAGAAGCCCCTCCAGGAGGGAACTGGGTCTTGTTTGCCCTTGCGTTTGCAAGTACTGGTTTGGAGCCTGGCACTGCCCAATATACGACTAATGAATGAATGATGAACACACAGATAAATGAACAAGTGTATTCATTCTTGGGGCAACGAGGAGACTAATGAGAGCAAGGTCACCTTGGGTCACAGAAGAAGGTGGCAGTGGAGTCAGATAATGAAGGGCCTTATAGCAGCAGGAGAACGGGGCTGAGGCATTAGGATACCAGAACCCTAACCCCAGTTCAAGCACTAATTCTCTTCTCAGATAAGACGAGTAAGTCATAACATTGTTTTTCGTTTTTTGTTTTTCCATCTAAAAAATTTCAGTCTGACTTGTGGGCATTTAGTTGGATATGGAGAGCCATTGACAGCATCACAGCCCCTATGCCAGTTGGAGCTTCCCTATACACTTTCTGGCATATGGTGTCCCATGGCTTTGTGTCAGTCTTCATCCTCTAGCCTGACTGTTCTCAAAGTTAAAGACGTTATCATATTTCTTATATGCCTCCATGACACCTAGCATAGCGATAAATTGAGGATCACAAACTGGCAGCCCATGCACTCGATCCAGCCTGCAAGGTATTCAGTTTGGCTGTTTTTATAGAGGATATAGCTGGCGGAATAATGGCCTCCCAAAGATGTTCACATCCTAATCCCCAAAATCTGTAATACAATACCTTATAAAACAAAGTTGGTTTTGCAGGTGCCATTAAGTTAAAAATTTTTAAACAGCAAGAATATTCTAGATTATTTAGGTGGACCTTAGAAAATGGAAGAAGGCAGGAGAGTCAGAACCAGAGGGATGGCATCATGAGAAAGACTAACTAGCTGTCACTGCCTTTGAAGATGGAGGAAGGGGACCATGAGCTAAGGAATATAGGTGGACCCTGGAAGCTGAAAACGACTTCTCCCCTAGAGCCTCCAGAAGGGACACAGCCCTGCCAACATCTTGATTTTAACCTAGTGAGATTCATGCCAGGCTTTGGACATTTACAAGTATAACAAATTTGTGTTGTTTTAAGCCACTAAATTTATAATAATTTGTGATAGCAGCAACAGGGAACTAATACGGGAGGTAAATCTGAATGCCTCAGGTAGAGAAGGCACTTCCCATGTCAGGCCTACTACATCTGATCTTTTATCACTAGGCTTGATTTGCTCGTTTCTCTTATATTTCTGACTCCTGGTTGAGCCATAGTTACCACTCAGGTTACTAACTGGATACCAAGAATATAGCACTGAATATCAGGAGAAGATTATGGCCCTTGACTCTATCAATAAGCAGTGATAGGACTGTGGACCTATTGGTTGGTCTCCTGTGGTCTCCTCTTCCTTGTCTGTAAAACCTAGGGGTTATTAAACAAAAAAAAAATTGAACACAACGAGAAGATATTTGTAGTTCAAGAGCAATGAGGATGAATTCTTGACATAATGTGTAGAATTTGGGACCTTGTCAAAGGAGACGAGGAGGGGTTCTTTTGGTTTGTTAAGACCCAAGAGAGGAGGGATTTAACTCTTTGAGCAGGAAACTTTTAAATCTAACCTTTGGGTTGTAATCCCAAGAGAAGACAAGAAGAAACAAACATTTATTGAGTCTTTCTCTTTTATTTTTGGTGCTGGGAAAGGAATGAGAAGCACTAAGAAGGTATATTCACAGCACACTCCCCTTTCAAGAGGCGAGAGTAGGCAACATTTTCTGGACAACCATTTATAAAGAGTACCTTGTGTAACTAGATAATATTTTGAGGTATTAATTAATTTATTTCCTCCATGTATTTTCTACTCCTTTCAAGCCAGCAATCTAGTCCATGCTCCTTGCCCCAGTGTAAGGCAGGCTGTAAAGCAGAAGTGATCTACAAGTCTTTCTTGTTTTTATTCTCCAAAAGTCTGACTCTTAGGAGTCTGGGAATAATGTTTTTATTTAACCCCGTACACACAAAAAAAATATCATTTCAACATATAATCAATATAACATTATTAATTAGATATTTAACATTTTTTTTCTTTGGGTAGTATGTCTTTGTAATCTGATATGTATTCTAATTTATAGCACATCTCAGTCTGGAATGGCCACATGTAGTTAGTGGTTACGTCAAATTTTTTTTTTTTAAACAATGGCAACCTGAGAGATTGATCTTGTGTTACGTTGCTTAACCTAATATAAAAAGTACAGTGCTTCGAATTTGACCAAAATGGCTCATAAATAAAATGATGTAAAGTATTTGTCACAGTTACCTCAGTGAGGCTCCTGTTATAGAAATACTAGGAATATAAGAGAGGTACAGTAAACAAAAATAAGATTTCTCACTGGGATGTCTTTGCATTTTATATAGAGATTTCAGAATATCAAGTGGAAAGTATCAGAGAATTCATAGTTCAGTCAGAGAGAAGGTTCAAATTCTAAAGAACTCTGTTTAAAAGATTTTCAAATAGATTATTTAAAAACTGTATTGGTCATTCAATTCTTTGGAATTTGAAATGTAGTTTTTTCATAAAAACATTATAAACTATGATGTGCTTCCTAGGAAAGCACAGAGATAACTATGGCTAAAACAAAACAGGAAATCATCAAAACTTTTTCTCTTAATGCCATTTTAATAGAGAAGAAAAGCTAAGAAAGGGGTAGCTTCAGTCATGTTTGTTTAGTTTCACGTGTTAGCTGAAGTTACATATTGAATTTTTCAAGGATTTTAGGTGTTTAGGAATCAGCTTCTTTTATGGTGTCCATTTTTACTTCCTTCTTTGTTCTTAGTATTACAGTATTATTGCCAGTAATTTTAGGGTATATCAGTTGTGTATGGTAGAAATAAGGCTAAAAAGCAGAAGAAAAAAGGTAAGAAAATTTTGAGAGAAACAGGTAACTTGGTAAGAAATTAAAGACAAGTGGGAAAGTGAAAAAGAAGAAAAGTGAGGTGGTGCTTGTCATAAAGAGGTCACTCGAGGTATAGTTAAAGGAGCTGAGAAATGAGGAAGATGTGCAAAATTATTCTTAGAAGGAGGCAGGAGAGAAATGTGCGGAAGTCAAAATCCAAATGCCTTCAGAGGCCAGAAAGGTAAATGAAAGAAGCAGTCTAGGTTTGAAAAAATAGGAAATAGTGGGGATTGTTGTAAACTAGAGAGTTTCAGAAAATTCTAACTTAATTTTTATAAAATATCAGTGTGAGCCAAAGCAAATACATCTGCAAGCTGGATTTTGTCTGCTGGCCACCTTTCAGCATCACTGGCAAAGAGATTAAAAGCAGTCGATATAAACACAGACTGCCTGAGTTCATATCCCTGCTTCATCACTTGGTGGTTCTGTGACCTCAGTTTCTTTGTATGTTTGTTCCTACTTCATAGGATTATTGTGAAGATTAAGTAAGATGACATAGATAAGATGCTTTGCATAAGGCCCAGCAGGCCTCTAATAGGTACTCAATAAGCATCCACTAGAATGTAACTCTCAGGTCAGTCTGTTTGTTGCTGTATACCCAGAGCCTACCATAGTGTCCAGCACATAGTAGGTACTCACTATAGAGTATCTGGATGAAGAAAAGGGAGAGACAGAATTATAGGGAAGAGATGCAAGGTCATAAAGTTCTCTCCATTGACTATGTGGCAGCTCAGGTCTTGGTGATTGCTAGGCTATGTTTTAAAGAGTATAGAGCATGATAATTTTATGAAGTCAAAAATGTTTAGAACTAGAATGCAATGAGTTTTGCTTCTGGTCTGTGATGGTTAATTATATATCAACTTGATCAAGACATAGGATGACTAGATATCTGATTAAACATTATTTCTTGATGTGTCTATGAAGGGTATTTTTGGAGAGAATAGCATTTGAATTAGTAAACTGAGTAAAGTAGACTGCCCTCCCCAATGTGAGTGGGCATCTTTCAATCTGCTGAGGGCCTGAATAAAACAAAAAGACAGAGAAAGGTTAAAATCATTCTCCTTGACTAGATGAGCTGGGACATTAATTTTTTTCTTGCCTTCAGAGCTGCTGATTCTCAGGCCTTTAGACTCAGACTGGAATCTACACCATTCACCCTCTGGCTCTCAAGCCTTTGAACTATACCACCAATTTTCTTGAGTCTCCAGCTTGCAGATGGCAGATCATGGGACTTCTCAGCATCCATAATTATATAAACCAATAACTTATAATACATCTCTTACTAAATTTTTATTTTATATATATATATAATAATATATAAAA
>NW_006494608.1:7504137-7505004 GCF_000325575.1 Pteropus alecto | reverse complement strand
TTTTATATATATATATAATAAATATATAAAATATATATATTTCTCTAGAGAGCCCTTACTATCCATGGTCTAACTCTTTCATTGTACAAATAAGGAAACCAAGACCCAAGGAGACTAAGCCAGCTGTGCAAACTACATAGCCAATAATGAAGATATAACTGTTTTCGTATGTTTATGTGCTTCAAAATGCTATTGCAGCAACTTCGGTCTCTAAACAATATAGAGCAACATGGACCAGATTTACCTCCCACTTGGAACAATTAAAAAAATGGACAAAATATGTGAAACAATGGTTTCTAAGACTTGGACATCAGTCAGCTAAGGACAGTAGTAACCTGAAGAGATGGGGTGGGGAAGAGAGTAAGATGAGCCCTATGATTGCCCCTGCTTTACTATTGTCTTGAATTTATAGGCCGTGGCACAATGAGAGGAAGCCTAGACAGAGCTCAGTACATTCTCTGAGTTGAGTCTGGGGAGACCAACGCAGCTTGAGTTTGCAGGACAGAGTACTGGTGAGAAGAATGCATGAGAGAGAGAACTCTAGACGTCTGCAGAGGATCCTCCTTAAATATTCAGCAGACTACTTATATATGAGAGCAAACTGCTGGAGGATGCGGAAAGAACCGCCTGAAAGAATTAATGCCTATTTTTAAAAGCCAAACTGGAAAATTTCAAAGTTCATGAGGCACTGGATAGAATACTCAAAAAGTCTTGCCTCGGTAATGGGAAATAATTAGTTCTAGACAAAATGCTGCTTTGGTCCTGCCTAAAAAAGCTGAAGAGCCATGGATAATCCTTGAAGGCATCGTGCTTAATGAAATGACACACAGAGACAGATAGTGCATGGTATTTTCTTTTCTTTCTTTC
>NW_006494608.1:7434789-7503970 GCF_000325575.1 Pteropus alecto | reverse complement strand
TTTCTTTCTTTCTTTCTTTCTTTCTTTCTTTCTTTCTTTCTTTCTTTCTTTCTTTCTTTCTTTCTTTCTTTCTTTCTTTCTTTCTTTCAGATTCCACATAGAGTAGAAAAGTGATTGCCAGAAATTGGTGATGGGATTGGGGAAAAGGGTACAAACTTTCCACTATAAGATCAATAAAGCCTGAGGATATAATATATAACATGGTGATTATTTAGTTGATAACACTGTATTACATAATTAAAATTTGCGAAGAGAGTAGAACTTAAATATTCTCACATACACAAATATATATGAGTGATAGGTATGTTAATTAACTAGATGGTAGGAATCTTTTCACAGTGTATATGTATATCAAATCACTATGGATGCACACTTTAAATATCTTACAATTTCATTTGTCAGTTATACTGTAATAAAGCTGAAAAAATAAGCTTAAGAGAAAGATCTGAAAGGATAAAGCTGTTTCTCAATAACACTGCATTCCAGAACAAACATCAAAAGTATTTAGAGAAACACAAATACATTTAGCACCTAACAAGGTAAAATTCTTAATGTGTGCTATCCAATAAAAATTATCAGGCATGCAAATGAGCAGAAAAACCTGACCTCTCAGTGAAAAAAAAATCGATCAATGAAAACCAACCCAGAATTGTTATGGATGTAAGAATTAGCGGACAAGAGCATTAAAATAGTTATCGCTGTGTTCTCTACATTCAAAAAGTTAAAGGAAAGATTGAATATGTTAAGTGGAAACATGGATGCTATTTTTAAAAAGATTCAAACTGCATTTCTGGAGAAGGAAACTACAATATGTGAGAAAAAAATGTACACTTTATGGAATTAATGGCAGCTTAGACATTGCAGAAGAAAGAGTAATGAATTTGGAAATGTAACAATAGAAATTATCCAAATGAACCAGAGAGAGAAAAAATACTGAAAAGTAAAATCAGTGAGATTTATTCCAGGTATACAACCTGGTTAAACATTTGAAAGTCAATTAATATAATCCACTTCATCAATAAGCTTAAGAAGAAAATCACATGATCATACCAATAGTTGAAGAAAAAAGCATTTGACAAGATCTATTATTCATTTATAATAAAAATTTTCAGTAAAGTAGGAATAGAGGAAAATTTTCTCAACTTGATAAATATTATAAAAAACCTACAGCTAACATCATACTTAATGGTAAGAAAGTAGTTTCCCACTAAGGTCTAGTACTCTCACCACTCCTTTTAAACATAGTACTGAAAATTCCAGCTAATGCAATAATGCAGAAAAGGAAAAGGTATACAAATTGGGAAGGAAGAAATAAAACTGTTTTTTTTTTTTTTTGCATATGGCATGATTGTAGAAAATCCCAAAAACTGACCAAAAAATAAATAAATAAATAAATAATAAAACCCCTCCTGAAACTAATAAGTGATTATAGCAAGATTGTTGGATAATGGTTAATATATAAAAGTAAAAATCAATCACTTTCCTATATACCAGCAACTAATAAGTGGAATTTGAAATTAAAAACATAATGCTAATTACATTAGCATAGATATAAATCTAACAAAATATGTGCAAGATCTATATGAAAAAACCTATAAAACTCTGATGAACAAAAATCAAAGAAGAATTAGATGGAGAGATATTCTCTGTTCATGGATAAGCATATTCAATATTGTTAAGATGTCAGTTCTTCCCATATCTGAGATCATCCACGTGTTTTGTGAATACCAACTGATTCTAAAGTTTATATGGAAAACAAAATACTCAGAATAGCCAACACAGTATTGAAGAAGAACTAAGTAGTAATACTGATACTACCTGACTGTAAGATTTACTATGAAGCTACAATAATTAAGATAGTATGGTATTGATGGAAGAACAAATAAATCAGTGAAATAGAATAGGAAGCCCAGAAATAGACTCATGCAAATATAGTCATCTGATCTTTGACAAGGGAGCAGAGGTGATACAAAGTAGCAAAGATAATCTTTTCAACAAATGTTGCTGGAACAACTGGATATGCACATTGCAAAATAATGAATTTAGACACAGACCTTACACCCTTCACAAAAATCAACTCAAAATTATTGTAGACCTAAATATAAAACTTCTAGAAGATAACATAGAAAAAAAACCTGGATGATCTCAGCTACGTCAATGACTTTTTAGATATAACACCAAAGGCATAATCCATGATTGGATCTATGCAAAGGAATAAAGAGCACCAGAAATTGGTTGAGTTCCTTCTCTGTAATTTGGGTTTGGCATTTGGGGACTTGAAGTTTTCATCATTATCACTAGGACAAACATGTATATTAGTATAGGTTGCACATTGTACAAAATATGATTCGACCTCACTAATCCTTTCAGAGTTTAAAGACTCTCTTTTGGGGTGGTAACCCCAAGGAAAGTCCCAGGGAAGTCTGAACAGTCCAGAATGCAGTCTTCTTTGATCACTTGCTCTGATACAAATAGTCTATTGGTTGAACCAATTCAAAAACTCAAGTTATAAGCTTTATCTAAATAGAGGTAGGCTTGACCAGGTTTGGGAAGATTTAACCTTAGAAAAATATGAATCTGACCAGCCATTGGATCAACTCAACATATTTATTGTTTTATTACATTCATGGCACCATGCCCCATACAGTAAGTACTGTCATTTTTTATTCACACTGGAACATAGCAGATGGGTAACTTAAAACCCCTGCACTGCAATTTCCTCATCTCTCAAATAGGGATAGTGTTGCCTATCTTACAGAGCAGCAACCAGAATTTGACAAGATAGTGCACAGAAAGCCCTTGGCACAGTTCCTGACACAGAGTAGGTATTTCACAAACAAGAGCTTTTCTAATATCACTTCACTGGTCTATCATTCAGCCAGACTCTTCTCCAGGGAAATGGTGGTGAAAGGAGGACAAATCACAATCTAGAATCCTGCTATGCAAAACTTGGCGCCAAGACCAGCAGCAGAATCACTTGGGAGCTTTTTTGAAATGCAGATTTCAAAACTCAACCCAAACCTACTGAATCAAAATCAAGTGATTTGCATACATATTCAAATTTGAGCATTGTTCCAGAAAATTGCTCTTTCTAGCACCTACCTTTCCAGCCTGGACATCTCCAATGCTCCAAAGTAACTCTACCTAGATAATCTGCCGTCCCCTTCACCCTGCTTCTCAGGTCTCTGTGCTCCTTCCTGATTATTATTTTCCAGCAGACAAGAGAAGGAACCATTTACTCAAGAAAATAAGCCTCAGTGCTGATATCTCATTCTTGTACTTTGTAACCTGTCTGGTGGGAGAGGAATGAAGTGTTACATATCTGATTTTCGTTTGGTTTAGGGCTTCCTTACCTGTTTTTCAGGTCACCAGGTCCAGTTCTCTGTATTTTTGCAGCAGAAAAGCAAAACTATAGTGTTGGTTCACTATCAAGCATCAAACATGGTATGGGTGAGAAACCGTGTCCACATAATAAATGCTTTCAAACCTATTTTAAAAAAATGTTTAATTAATTCCTTTTTTTTTTTTTTAACACTCTCCTGAAAAGCTTTGTATGTAAGAGAACATTGCATTACAGGTTCTTGGAATCTCCATGCTACTGGCTTTAATCTTAGTCTGTCGAATCTGAGGACATGGACTCCAAGATATCACTATGGGCAAAATGGATTCAACTGTGGCCATTCACTAGGAAGGGGAGAGTCTCTGGCTCAAAGAGACTGCATTTGAAAAAATTGCAATTACATAAACAACTAAGCATCTAATATGTGAGAAGTGTGGTGAGGGCCCCAAGGGGATCACCTAATCAGCATTCCCATCCAGGAGGTATGGCCATATGTCCCGAGTTGTATTGTACATGGGACTCTTTGGAAGAGATGGGAACAATGGATTTGGAGAAGACTGTTAGGCCAGTAAGAACTCTTGAAAAAGAGAATGACAAAGGACACTACCAGCCTGGAGAGATCTCAGCCTGAGGCTGATACCTGCCTTCATTCTGAGTCACCATGTGCATGTTAAGAAGAGTCAATTTGGGGAATGGCATTGTTTAGTGTCTCTCAACTGTCCTCCATCCTCAAAGGAGCTTCCCCAAACTTCCACCCCAAATTTCTTGAGAGAAAAGAGGACTATGAAAGTACTGAGGATCTGAAAGACTTGAAACATTATGGCTGCTTGTCCAAAGACAAGCCCATTCTGGTAGGAGCCTTGTAAATAACTGGTCAGAGAGGAACCTCCACCATCTAAGAGTGAGCCACGGGAGCTCTGAGAGTGGCCTAGAGAAAGGTGCCTGATGGTTTGGTCTCAATAGCAACTTAGGAACAGAATGTTGTCTAGACTGAGAAAATTACTGGGGGCAAAGAGGACTATTAAGCAAACAAGCATAGAAGTGGAAGTCTCTGAAAATTTCAACACTGATCTGCCCTAGAGAGAAACCTCCTGTATCATCTTTGTCCCTCGAGTGTGCCTCTGTTTTGTACCTACCATGCTGAATTACTCCAGGTTGTTTCCATGTTTCTTTCTCTAACTAGACTATGTCTCTATAAGGAGTTGAACTGAGTTTGAGTCTTACTAATTTTGCATCCCTATCCCCTAGCAAAGAGACTAGAACATTATAAATTTTAGTTGAATGAATAGTGGAGTTCAGGGGCAAAGGCTACTTTAATTACCACTTCCATTGGTACACAGACCCCTTGACTGTCATTACCTGGCTGGTGTGATTTTGGGTAAAAAGATTAAATTAGAAACTCAGTTACAAAATGATTATGGTGATTTGGTTGAGAACCTGAGAGCTAAAGTTAATTCTTTGATACTCAATTAAGAAATTGCAACCACACTACTGCTATGGACTAAATGTTTTCATTCCTTCAGCATTCATATGTTGAAATCCTAAACCCCAAGGTGATGGTATTAGGAGGTGGACCTTTTAGGAGGTGATTAGGTCATGAGGGTTATAAGATTAGTGTCTTTACAAAAAAGACTCCAGAGAGCTCCCTTGCCCCTTTCCATCATGTGAGGTCATAGTGAAAGGTGCCATCTTTAAACCAGGAAGTGGGCTCTTACCAGACCATATCTGCTGGTGCCATGATCATGAACTTCCAGCCTTCAGACTTAACAGAAGTAAATTTCTGTTGTTTATAAGCCATTCAGTCTATATTATTATAGCAGCCCAGACTAAGGCAACTACTCTATTCATCTATCCATGAAAGAAGTGATCTGTTTTCTTGGGAGTATCCTGTCCTATTTGATCAGCATGACTGGAGTGTTTTTATGCAAAAAATTATAGTGTGTTAGATTGGTTACAAAAATGGCTGAAATTCTTTACCCCTCTCTGTATATTTGTGTGAACTGGTGTGACTCTGTGGCTCCTCTCATCCAGAAGTGAAGCCTACTTCCCCCACCCCTTGAATCTGGACTGGGTCTGTGACTTACTTTGACATAGGATGTGATGGAAGTGATGGTTTGCCAGTTCTGAGCTTAGGTCTCTAGAGACCTTGCACATTTCTACTCTCTCTTGGAATCTTGCCACCACTATGTAAACAAACCCGGGCTAGCCTGCTAGATAATAAAAGACATGTGGCCTGGTCATCCATTGACTCAGCTAACAGCTGACAGCCAGCCAAGTGCCAGATGTGTGAGGCCATCCTAGACCAGCAGCTGGAGAAATACATGTAGAATGTTTAAAACTTGTTTTTATCTCTGGTCAATAACTCTGATAGTTACATTCTACCTTTGATCAGATGAGACCCTCAATTACTTTCATATTTTAGAATGGTCAAAGGGGAAAATGATCAAGTCCTCATATTTTTTTGGACAGAGATCTTGGAGATGAGTTCAAAAGAACTGATCCACTTGCAAATTTGATTCTTTCCTGGTTTACTGGCAATTGGCAGTAACTGATAACAGAAATATTGGTGTTATAGTTGCTTGCTAATCATAGATCTTACTAGCCTGAGCTACTTTACACTAAAGAGTAAAGTAAAGAGTAAAGAGCCATGCTTGCAAGGCTCATTTACAAAAGCAACTTAATCTAGGTGCTGAGCTAACACCAAAATAAACAAGTGTGTCATTATGAAGAGTAATGATAATGTTTATTAGAATTAGGTTCAGCTATGACAGAAAGCCCCAAATGACAATAATTTAAACAGGATTGCAGTTTATTTCTCTTATATCCAGGTAAACATCCAGGACAGATGATCAAGACTTGATGCTTCATGGTGTCAGGGGCCCAGGCTTCTTCTATCTGGTTGCACTGCTATTGGTGGTCTTGATTCCATGAACCAACATATACATTCCAAGCAACAAGATGAAGAGAAGACAAAAGGCCCCACATCCAAATCCTCTATAATACATATGTCATGCCCACACCATTAAGCAACACTAATTTCATCATCTTATTAGCCTATTAGTCACCAGGCACACCTAGCTGCCAGGGAGGCTCAGAAAGGGAATCTTTGAGAGGCCATGTGCTTAGCCTAAAATTGTATTACTATTGAATTAAAAGACAATTAATAGTCTCTGCCACAGAATGCTTAATATCATCATGTTATAGATTTCTACTATACGTCACGAAGGGCATCCTTTAACTCTCAGATGAGTTAGGTTCCCAATTATGTTTACACATCAGTTGTTGGTAACACAGAAAGCAATTCCTTACAGAATGTTATTTCTGATGGTTATGTTCCCAGACTAATATACAAAACCCATTTTAGCCTACAATTTCTTTGAAATATGGCTTTTCCTCTATATTCAATAACCCCTTATTCCATCATTTCAAGAGAAAAAGTACATTCCTAATGACTGCAAATTGTCTCTAAGAAACAGGAAGAAATCTCCTGAAACCACAAAGGCTGAAGGGAAAAGGGACCACTTGGGCCAGAAGAGTGCCCTACCTTCATATCAGAGAATATAAATCTTCCTGTCTAGTCTGACTTGGAACACAGGGACCAATGCGGAATGACTCACTCTGCTTCATTTTGACCTATTCATCTTTTATTTGTGGGAGAAACTGTTTCTGGGGACCTTGTAGCCCTAGATATGCTTACAAGATAAATGAAGATGGGTGCCATGTTGAGATATCCAGGAGCCCAAGGCAGTTCTTTGCCTTCATTCTGCACCAGTTCCGGATTTCATCAAATGCAACTGCAAGAACATTCAGCTTCCTATGAAGGCCAGTCTCTGACCAAGTCCACAACTGGCCTCATATGAAAAGTCCCTGACTGTGTGTTTGTGTGCGGTAAACACATTCACTCCTTCAGAAACATAGAGACCAAGTAATAGAGAACAGGGCAAGAGAAAGAGACAGCAATAGAATAAAAGTTGAAAATTCATAGCATTGTTATTTTATAGACATCTAATTTGTGAATGACATGGACCATGAGGCATTTCCAACACATAGATCTCTGGAATGATTTAATTTGGCAGTTTATGTTGCTTTCCGCTCCCACCAAGCAGTTCACCATTGCTGACAGATGTCTTTGCTGATTATCACTGGAAGCCTTGCTTCTTTGAAAGATGCTGATTAACGCTTCCATCTTCTCAGCCTGGGAAACCTTTTCACTCGGCTACTTGAGAGAGTTGATTAACAAGACTTCTTCATATTTTCAAGCCCTCCGACAATTCTTATTAGGCTACACAGACCATATGGGAAGAGAAATCAAGGTTTCCAGGGAGAAGTTTGAAATGGGCTTAACTTCATTTTTGGTTTACTCCTCAGAAATTTGCTTTGCCAATTGGCCAAAGGACAGTTGATGATAACATAGCCTCCTTTTAACTCACTTTCAAACACGGAAGAGCTGGATTTTTTTTTTTTTTTAAATTTTATAAGCGGACTAAGTTTCTTTCAAGAGATTGAGTTTTGACTCAACTTTGATCACAGCAAAGGCCCCAGCACTTTCCTATGGCTATGTACAAAATTACTTTTTCTATTAAGCTTCACTTAATTAGTGGTCAGCAGGACAAATATGTTTATAACTCCTGCCACTTCCTGTGGGGAGGCTGGAATACTGCAGACACTACCACAAGGTTCAAGAATGGGAACAATTTGCACAGATTCAGGATAACCAAGCTACACAGAAGGCTCGGACCAGCTGAGATATATAGTATAAGATCTGGCTGCTTCCAGCAGAGCTACACTTGCCTTTTCATCCAGTAACAAAATAAGCACAAATAACAACTACAACAACAAAAACAAAAATATGCCCATTGAATACCATCCAGAAAGCCCTGTTCTTAGGTTCTGGAGACTAATTTTACTTTCCTCACAAAGATTTAGGGATATTCAGAAACATGTTTTCCATTGCATAACTAGGAGTTCAGAATGTACATATTTTTGTGTAGCACTTCTCACACCAATAAAATGTTAGTTGGTTTGTCCCCTCAGAAAAAGCAGGGGTGATGCTCATAATATTTGGCAACGTGTAAAGCATGGCAATCATCGATCTAAACAGATGTTGGCTAGAACAGTACATACCCCAGAATGTTGACCCCATCATGAATGGAGAGATTCCTCTGGTGAAGAATCTCCAGTTTAGAAGATTCCTCCCTTATTCCTGTGTTTCTTAAAAAGCAGGAATCGTTCTTTGTGTCATGGGAAATTTCTTTTAGCAAATTCATCTCTCCATCTTCTAGAAGTTTGAGTGACAGTCTTTTTAAGATTTGGTTAAGGTTGAGAATCTATTTGTAGATTCATTCATTATTCGTAGAATGCCCCTTGGTTCCAAATCAGTCACCGAGGCCTGTCAATTCTACCTCCTAAATTAAGTCCCAAATCACTCCTGCCTTTTGTGCCCTCTGTGACTTTGGTCAGGCACATATCATGTTTTGTTTGGATTTCTCATACTTAGTCCTCCGGGCATGCCTTTCTCATCCAGCCTGCACACACATACAGGGAGGGTCTGCTAAGCACAAATCTGATTGTGTCACATCAGTGCTTAAAATAATTAAATGTTGCTCTCTAGAGGATAAAAGCCCCTATATTTCCAGGCAGTTTGTGATATACCTTCTACAACCTTCCCTTACTCCTTAATCTAAGGCCTATGCTCTAGCCAAGCCTAACTATTTAAAGTTCCCAGGGCACAATTCTTCCTCATGTCCTGGATTGTATGAGCTACTCTTTCAATCAGAAATGGGGCTGGAAGCCTTTCCTGATCTCTCCAGGACTTTGTCCTCTACAATTTCATAGAACCTCACCTAAAAACTTCTACTGAAGTACTCTTTATAAATAACACCCTGTATCTTTGTCCCAACACCTCACCCCTACATAGTGGTGAGACTCCAAAGGGTGGCATCCTTTAGTCATTTGGGAGCAAATTACACATTTACTCCCAGATTCAGTGGAGTAGTAGAACGAATGTGGGTTTAGGGTCTTAGGAGAACACATTACATGGGATAATCTTGGCTAATTTACTTAATCTATTAGGTTGTAGCATATGGCATTATCATTTTTGACTTACAAAAATTACAAGTCAGCAAGTTCACATAGTCCAACATACTATAAACCAAAATCTCCTGCGCTATGAAATGCAGCTATTTGTCCCCACATATCAGGTCTGCTGTAAGATGGTTTAGTATCAAGATTAAAACTTGGATGGAAAATTCAGGACTGGGTTACAGTTCTGAATACAAGCTGTATATAACCTTTGACAAGTTATTTGACCATTTGGGGTCTTACTTTCCTCATTTATAAAATTGAGGATAATAGCAATGCTTTGTCCATAGAGAAATGAGAATTAAATAATTTTATAAGGGACTGAGCTCACAGTAAACTCTCTAGATGGCAGTTTTTGTTAGGAAATGGTCTATGTGGCTCATTATAAAATGCTTTATTTTCAATTGCTCTGTATATAGCTTAACAATACAACTAATTTGCAAAATCTGATTGCTTTGTTGATGAGCACTATCTTTAGACCCTGAATACCTTCCTCACCATTTAAAAACCTCCATTCCCATTCAGTATGGGTCAGGAACCTGGGTGGATGTGTCCATATGTTTCCTTCTCTTTTGCCTTCCCTCTGGCAGAGTCCATGTGCCACCATAATGACCTCAAAAGGTTGGAATAGAATTATTGAGGACACCAGCACCTGTCTTGTCCTCTTTCTCAGACTCCCATTAACTCCTGAAAAAGTCAAAGAAGTCATCAAGAAGCAGTGCTTGGACAGGTGTGTGAAGAAGATACTTACTTTCAAGACTGCAGTGAAACCATTCCTAGTCACTAGAAGACTATGCTCCTCAGTGGGATGTCTCTTGGCTTGGCCTGTGTTTACAAGGTCTCATGGAGCCCCAAGTTGGGTCTGTTCAGTACTTAACAAAGAAAGATAGCACAGAGTGATCTCGGCAGCTCAGGCCAGGTCCAGCATCTTAAGGCTCTCTCATCTTATCCACATTTTATAGGCATGCCTTGGAGATACTGCAGTTCAGTTTCAGACCACTGCAGTAAGGAAATATTGCAATAAAACAAATGGTAACCTTTTTGCTTGGTAGAGGGTCTTGCCTTTAATTTATAAAACACACAGTATCTGTGAAGCACAATTAAGTGAAGCACAATAAAATGGCTTAGCTTTTTGTTTCCCCTTTACTGGCTTTTTAGCAAATGCCCAATGGATTTGGAACATGTAGTTCTCCTATCTACTTCAGAAATGGCCTGATGATATCTAGGCCTTCTCTGACTCTGAGGAGAAGATATTATCTTTCTGAAAGACTTTACATTAACAGTTCCCCAGAAAGAAAGACACACATTCCTTGAAGTGATCCAAAGCCCAAGTGAGAGAAACCATAGTGCCAGCTGCACTGACCTTTCTCTTCCCTCCTGGATCTCCCCCGACTCCTTTTAGAGGAGATGCTCAAGGAGAAACAAGGCCTTTGCTCCTTGCTTAACCCAGGCCCCAGCCACACAGCCTAGGAACAACCTGCCAGTCTCCTCCATCTCTGCATCCCTCCCTCCTGGCCATCACTGTACCTGGCAGGAAAATCCAAGGAGCCTGTGTAGCACCCAGAGTGACTAGCTTCATCATTTTGCTGCTCTAACCTTGTTGGGGGCCTCATTCTGATAACTGACTTCCACATGGTTATGGTGACCAGGCCCCATCTGTTCCCAGTTCCACTAGCACTCTCTTTTGATCACTTGCCTGATACCTTATTTCTAGAAGTGAGGGCCTGTCTACCTCCCAGCAGCAATCCCAAGGAGCATGGCCTTCATTCAAAAACCCAACCAGAACTGAGGAGAACTCTGCTGTGTGACATGGTACAGTAAGGGGTGGGGCCGGTATTCATTCACTGGTGGCGGCAAGAGAAAAAGTTGTTGTGGAGAGGGAACAATAGAAGTGAGAAAAAGCACAGAAGAGGAAAGAAGGACTGGAGAACATTCAGGGAAAAAAAGATGGGAAAGCCAGAAAGGGACCAAATGGCACAGCTCTTAGGAATCCAGTACTTAGTTCTAATAGTTTAGGGGGACTGAATACAACTTAATGTTACCTGATTCATCAGGGATATCCCGGGGCTTTGAGAGCAAGCAGCGTCAGTAGGAAACAATCAGAAAGCTACACTAAGCATTCCTTCTCAGCTATTAATTTATTTTTAACACAGGGTGTGCATCTGTGAGACAGCAAGGACACTCCTAATTACTGCCTTAAAAAATGTCTAGTTTGTTTACACATTCTTGTTTCCTTTTTAACTTTGTCAAAATGCAAATCTTTGAGAAGTGTGTCTTCAGTCTGGTCACAGCCGCTGTGACATCTCGGACTATGAATGGTGCCCCTAGAGTTGTGCCCCAGCAGCTGTATATGGTAGCCCTGAATTTGATTCCAAGATTTCTCTCTATATACAAAAGTTTTCTCTTGATTGGATCAGTTTCTGGGTCTATTCAGAAAGCATACATATATATTCTCAATCAGTTGTCACAATCTTGTTAAAATTTGAATTTACCATTTTCTCTCAGCATTTCTATCACAATTCCTGACAGGATTTGCTTCCTGTAGCATTCTATATTTTATCTCTGCCACTAGTTATCCACTGAGATCTAGGTACGCTAATAACAGCTAATATTTCCCAAGGACTTTTCTGGCAGGTACTGAGCTAAGGGCTTTACAGGTATCTCATTTTATTCTCACAATCTGTAGTAATTTTATCTCAAGACTTCTCTTTTTAGTAATGTGGCAGAATAGATATCCTAAAGAATCTCTTACAGCAAAACACCTATAAATGATTCATAAAGTATTCATAAAGTAAACACCTATAAATGATTCATAAAGTATAACAAGCATATTAGTAAATGCAAATCTGAGCTAGCAAGCGAAGAAATTCCCTAAGAGTAAAAACAATAAAGAAGAGCCAAAGGCCAGGGTGGTCAGTAAACCTGAAGGCTTTGGCTGCTCGAGGGCGTTGTCCGGTCTTTCCAGTCAAGGAATTTGGATTTTAACAGCCACTTGAGAAAAGAACACTAAGCCTTGAGCTCACTCCAGGTAGAAAGTTGAAACTTAAATGCCATATTGGGGAAAAAAGCAAGGCCGAAAATCAATTATCTAAGCATCTATGTTGAAAATTAGATAAAGAACTACAGATGAAATCAAAGAAAGTACAATGAAAGTACTAATACAGAATAGAAATGAACACAAAATACTTGCCACCTAAAGCTAGAGACCTTGAAGATATAAATTCAGTGGAAAGAGGGGACTAGAAAAAATTCTGTGCACTGGCAAAGGAAGACTGCAAAGAAACTTGCCCATCGTGGCCTGGTTCTGGATCGAGGACCAAAGAGCTGTTAGAATTCATAAACATGGGCCTTCGCCAGCTCAACTTAGAGTAAGCAAACAACAAGCAAATAAATAAGCACAAAAAGAGTCTCTGGTTGGCGAGGCCCCTAGAGCAAAGGCAACACCGGACATACTCTCCACACAGGATGCATCGACTCATTGTTAGGGGAAGAGAGGCCTGAAAAGCTGCTTAGTTCAGTCACTTCTCCAGTCCTTAGGGTCCTAGTCCATATCCATCCTCCTTAAAGTACTGATTCTCAAAGTGTGGTGCTGGAACCAATTGCATCAGCATCTCCTGGACCTTGTTAGAAATGCAAATATTGGGTTCAGCTCAGGCCTGCTGAATCAGGAATTCTGCAGGTGGAGCCTAGCACTATAGCATTGAAGACACCCTGAAGGTGATTTTGATGCACTCAATTTAAGAACTTTATACCTGTTCTCTCTCCCAAGGACTGCCACCAAGGCAAACATATCCAATAAGTTCCAATAAAGTTGGGAATTATCGCTCTAGATCTTAAATTTATCATGTGCCTACAGAACCCTAACAAATATAATTTTTAGAACGCCAAACAATTTTTATTTTTAAAGCATTTGAACACATATAAGTCACTCTTCACATTTTATATAATCAAATAGTAGACCCTTTAAACAAGTAAGGTTTCAGCTTAAAAAGATGAAATCCTCTCACATGATTATTTATAATCTATGTTATAATTAGCATATGACTGAGATACCAATTACATTCACATAAATAGAGCAGCAATTTACATAAATTGTAATGCTAATAATCTTCTATTTTCAGTCCAGAATTTGGGTGTATGTGCTGCCTTTTTTACTCTGGTAGAAAGAACCACTACCTCTTAAATAGAATGAGCATTTATTCTGTTGCTTTGAATACATGAATAATTTTAAAATTAGGACATCTTGCTTGGACCCAACTAAATCATCTGGTCACCTCTGATTCCTTACACACTGAGTTGTCAATTCTTACTTATAGTTGTTCATAGTGCTTATTTCAACTTCATGAAAGTCAGAAATGGTGACAGATCTCATTAACAATAAGAGCTTTTAACATCATGTTTTCTATTTCTTATTATTGCTTCATCAGAGAATGTGTTCCATAAATTTTTCTGTGTCATACTGTAGTAAAGACAGAGATGACTTGTTGTTTTAAGCTGGATCTTAGGATACTTGGGGGTCCTCTGCGTTGGTAGAGCTACTCCAAATAGGTTATTTGCTGAGTTCTATGAATCTAGGATTTAAGTGGATAGCTTATTTTAAAATGACCAGGCCTTGGCACAATGCCAGTGATTATTCACAACAAAAGCCATTATTCAGGTGATGACACATTTGTGTCTACAATGCAAAGCATGTCTTGCCTAATTTCAAGATTTCAGACTAATACAATCAATGATCAGAATGGCCTTTTATACCATCTGCTTCTAGTCCTGCCATTTATGCCCAGGGACAGAGCCTGTTGGCACATGTGCAATAGTTTAAAAGCAAAGTACTTCTAAGCACTGCCATAGGTGGAGGAAGTGTGTCTAGGCATGCTACCTGTCCTGCCCAAACAGTCTTTGCTGTTGACTTGGTTTCAACCTGAGTCCCCTCATCGCGCATCTCCTGTCCTTTAACACTATTCCCTCAGTGACTTCAAATATGTTCTCTTCTCTCCAGACCCAATAGTCAGGCCTTCTTCTCTTCTTGACAGAAGGTGTTTGACTTAGGGTGTCCAGGCGAATTCTGGCTCCTGTCATTCCATCTTAACTGACAGAGGATGAATCATCATAGAGAACACTTCCACCAGAATCATATGCATCCCATACACTTCCCCCTCACCAATATCAACATCTCCTTTATTTTCTTTTTCATAATCCCTCAACATCAACATTCCCATCAGTATTTCAATGGGTCACAAATATCAACACAATTGTTATCATTATTTCAAATGCCATCACTATTTCCTACATTGTAAGAAATGCGGAGTGTTGGAAAAAGAAAAGGAGTTATGAATTAAGGCTGAAATACTTTCAGATTACAACTGTAGCTCTCACCATTTGAGTGTGGGCAAGTTCATTATCTTGAATGTTTTTCCTAACCTGTAAATAATGGGAATAATACATTCTTTACATGATGTTTGCAAAGATTAAGTAAAATTACATAAGGCGTATAACAGTAGTAACTCAACCTACTAGGTGCTCGACAAATGTTAATTTTGGTATATTGTGGGTACTCAATAAACACAGAACAAGTGACTGAATGAGTAAATAAACAATCTTTCTTTGGAGAGCAAAAGGAACTAGATGTTCTTAAAGAACATTTTATCTAGGCTAGAGGTTTTCAAACATTTAGTTGTTTGTTGTTAGTGGTAAAAACAACAACAAAATAACCTTCAAGCAAAATCTTATGCAGAAAGTCAACATTGAAAACAAGAAAAATGCAGCTGCTTCAGTGAAAGCAGGAGTGGTAGTCCTGTGGTCCTCTTATCAGACTCATTTGTCCCTTTCATTGCACACCAGGTCACTTTGGCCCCGAAACTGCAAAAACTGTAGTTTGAAAACCACAGATCTAAACTGTATTATAAAAACTAAATTTTGTTATATCTTTTATCTAGGTTCCGCATATTTTTTGTTAATTCCATTTTCTCTTTGTTAATAATCTAAATGAAATCTTTATCATTATATCTTCTAACTTGTGTCATTGCTGATACATAGGAAAGCTGCCTTTGTAGATAAGTAAATTCTCTTAAAAATTCTTCAAGGGTTTCAATTTATTCTCGAGATTTTCACAGTGCATAATCACATTGGTTATAAATGATGGTTATATTTCCCCCTGACCAATATTTTTATCTCTTATTTATTTCATGTTTTAGTGTATGCTCCAGGACCTTCAAAATAATGTTACATAAAAATGCTCATGGTATGCATCCTAGTTTAGTTCTTGATTTTAATTAGCTTTCTTCTAGACCAGTTAGTCTCTATTTTGTTGTCCAAGTCCCAACCAAGCCCCTGAGATTCTGATTTAATTGGTCAGGGTTAAGTCTCAAAATTATTAGGTCTTAAAAGCAACTCAGGTGATTCTTATGTTCAGAGAATTGAGACCCTCAGCTCTAGGTAATTTATCATGGAGTTTGATGTTGGCTGCTTATTTAATATAAATATTCCTTATCATGTTTAGGAAAGATTTGCTATTCTTAGATATACAAGCATAGTTCTCTCTTCCTTGTGGAGTTGTTAGGAGAATTACGTGAATTATTATCTGAAATGCTCAGCACCAAACCTGGCACTGAGTAAGAAATAAGTAAGTGTTGGTTAAATAGATCCATCCTATCCAGGCGATCTGGTTCTTGGCCTTACCCATCTCCTCTTTGGTATCAGTGTTATGCTAGTTTTAAAAATGACTTTAAGTAGCTTTTATTCTTTTGCTACTTTTTTTTTAAAAATTGATTTTAGTCATTTATATTTTTTCCCCAAATAATTCATTTTCTATTTTATTGGCAAAGGTACATAGAATTTTTTTTAATAATAAAAAGCTCTGTACTGTTATCACCCTTTACTTTTCTAATTTTGTTTACTTGAATTTTTTCCCTGCTTACAACAACAACAACAACAACTACAACAACAAGAAGTTTGATTTTAATGATTTCGTTTGGGTTATTTTTTTTTTTTTTCAAGAAGCCTGTCCTTGTATTAATCTTAATGCTATTAATTTTCTGTTTTATAAATAATTTCTGATTTTTATGTCTATCTTCTTGATCGATAAAAGGCATCATTTATCTAGTTTTAATTCAATCACTTAAAATAATAGTAAGCTTTCAACACCATAAATTTGCCTGTGTACAGCTTTGATTATATACAACTATTTTTTTGTTGTTGTTCTATTCATGATCAACTTGCTTTTGAGATTTTACCCCAACACTTTGCTCACAGTCAGCTCTTTTCTCAGTCCTGTTTATTCCCCTTTTATTTGCTCTTTCGGGCTACTCTTTCCTCTGGGGCCTCTCTTCTAAAACAGGTAGTCTCTTGACTCAGTTTATCTTTTTCCTATATATGATGATTATAATAATTGAAATGAGAGAAGAGAGATTAGAAGATTATCACTCACTTTTCTGATCCAGTTACATGATCTATGCTCACAAAGAAACAATCAATAGCTTTGCCATACAAACAAGAAGTAATTAGAAAAGATAGTAAAATAATTGGTGCCATTTATAACAGAAGAAAGAGGAGGAGGAGGAGGAAAAGAAGGAAGGAGGGTAGGAAGGAAGGGAGAAACAGAAATAAACAAGAAATGTGCAGGAAGACTTTTAGAAAATTTTAAAACTCTTCTGAGAGACATTTATATAAAAAAAAAAACAACTTGAATATAAATGGAGAGCTATTCCTTATATTGAAATAGGGAAAGCAATATTGTAAGAATGTCAAGTCTCTGTAAATTAATATGTAAATTTGTTACAACCCCAATAAAATATAAATTGATTTTTAAAACTCAGAGCAACCGGTTGTAAGATTTTTGTATAAATAACGAAATTCAAGCTTAGCCAGAAAAAAATTTCTGGAAAGAAAGCATATGAATTAAGCAAGTTCCACCAGATAATAAAGGATATTATAAAATAAATGTGATTAAGCAAGATGAATGAATCACAATAGAGAATCTACAACTAGACTCATGAATATGCAAATTTAGTATATGACAAAGGCTACATTTCCAGGCAAATGCCGCATTCAAATAATAGTAATAATGATACCATTTAAAAAGTTGTAATACTTTTGTCTTATACATGTTTTAATTTTAGGTATGTTATATATGTTTTATATATTATAACATCTGTTATGAATGTTGTGTATTTTTTATATAAATGAATTTGTAAAGTCCTAGAAGAAAACAGGAGAGTTATTCTGGATTGGGAAAGATCTTTTTAGTATTTACTGAGCACTTATTCCAAGAATTTTTAAAACACTTTACATATTTATTTATTTAATCCTCACAGTATGTTACAATTCCCATTTGACAAAGGAGAAACTAAAAAGATGAAGTAAACTTAACCTCATAGCTCAAAAGCAGCAAAGTAGAAATACAGTCAAATAATTTTATTCCAGAGCTTGTATTCTTAACCAAGCCACCTAGAATAAAATGAAGTAGAAATAAACCAGTGGTAGGTCCTGGTCCAGCTTTCTGGGCTCGATCCCTCCTTGGCCTTGAACTATGGGGTAGTAGCTGACTACTTGTGTCCACAGATGGATCATTGTTAGCAGATGTATAAAAGTGTCTTGGCATTATTACTTAACCTGTGATTTGGTAGCAGGATGGCCCTGGTGGCAGAGAAAGAAACTGTGCTCACCATCAGGAAGTAAGAACCAGGTGCTCTGATATGTGAAAGGCAGTTTTGCAACCTAGTAAAGTAATTATGCTGGACCTGGCAGGACCTTACCCTGGAAACACAAAATGCCATTGTAAACATCCTATGTGTTTCCCGCAAGAAGAAGAAGAGGAGCTGAGGAGGCAAGCTCAACCAACACCTGTATGTCATGGATCCTGGCATGCTTTGTTTAAAATGCATGTATTGTGTGGATCACAGTAGACTACAATGTCTATAGGATTTATGTGTCAGAGGGCTAATTTTTGACAATCCTCTATAGAAATTTGACAATCCTCTACAGAATTCCTTGAATTCTTACCTCACTGTCTACCCCAAATTAAATTCCAGATGGAGAAAGGTTTTTTATATGAATCAATCTATAAAACCCCAGGGGAAAACATGGGAGGAATTATTTTTATAATCCACAGTGAGTAAAACCTTTCAAACATGGAGACGTTAAGCTCAGATGCTATGATGGAAAAGAATTATTTTTACTATGTTAAAATTTAAGATTTTCATAGAGAAAAAATAAAGTACAAAGGCAAATAAAAATTAGGGAAAATATTTGCACCACCCATAGCAAACAAAGGCTAATTTTCATTACACTTTAATTGCTTAAAAAAAAAAAAAACAATACAATACAAAACTCAATAGAATGAACAGAGGATACAAAACAGAAATTCACCAGAAAATAAATATAAATGATTTTAAAAATACGAAAAGATGTAGAACCTCATAATTTTAGAAAGAAATTTTAAATAAAAATGAAACACCACTATTCATCTATATGAAAAAAGTCTTTGCTAATGCACAACATTGATAAGGAAAGGGGAAAGAGACACCTTGACATTGAATTGACTAATTGGCACATATTTTTTAAAGGACAATTAAACATGACCCTGGTAATAATTGTAATAGCTTATATTTGAGCACTATGTCGAACAGATATTGGTCCATGTGTTTCAGATAGTTTAATTCATTTACTACTCATAACAACCAAATAAAGTAGTTTCTACCATTATCCGTATGAGAAAACTGAGCCACAAAATGATTAAGAAACTTATTCAAGATCACATGATAATCAATAGAGTAGATGGATTCAAACTCAGACAGTTGAAAAATTTGGTTTAAAATGCCAAGCTTGACAGTATTCATAAAAATTCAAAATGTTTATATTTGTTATCCATACCCATTCATTAGAACTAGGTTTGGCTCACAACACAGTAAGGAAAAAACTATGACTTAAACAAGATAAAAGTGTATTTTTCTCCCAAGTACATGAAGTCTGGAGGTGTGCCGTTCAAGACTAATAGGGTCTATAAAATACTGGTCTATAAAATACTCAGGAATCTGGTTTCTTCCAGCTCACCACTCACTATCCAAAGGGTGTGGCCCTAGAACTCATGATCCAAGGCAGTGTTAGGTAGTTAGTCAGATATGAGCAACAAGGGAACAAAGGAACCAAGCAAGGCCCAGCACAGAGACTGCCCAAAGAACACTCCATTAGTAGAGAATTCTGGGTAAGCACATGCACACTAGACAAAGTGTTATATAGCAGCCAAGTGTCAATCAAAATGACCTGACCTGCAAATCACTTAGGAATACCTTTGTAATTACCCATCATGGCCCTAATATAATACAGACCTTTCCACTTCTGTGTTGTTACAGCCTTCTTCACTGAGAACCTGCTTCTTCCTTGGAGTATACTCTACCTTTTATCTTTTCACCTCCCAATTCCACAGGGCTACAGCCTTCCTTAGTGTGGCCAATCTCCTTATAAAGTATACTTTTAATAAATCTTACTTTTTCTAAATCTTGCTGACCCATAATTCTTTGCTGCTTTGGTGGGAAGAACCAAGGGAAAATGCTAATTGTACTGCCCCCCATGCCCCATGCTGCTGAAGCAATGCCAGAGTTCAAATCGCCCCCAAACAGTAACAGCAGCATGTGAATTACAGCGAAGAATAAATAATAAAGGGCAAAAGGCACACATCAGCTGTCTCTCAAAGGAGTTTCTCAAAAGCTACAACAGGACAATTCCTCTTTCACTGTTTTGGTTGCAAGGGAGGCTGGGAAATGTAGTCTTCATTCTGAGCAACCATAGACACATAGGTAATAACCATAAAAGAGGAGAGGAGTGGATGTTGAGGTGGCTTTTACCTTCCTATTGACACACAACTCCAGTCCTAGGAAGTTTTCCAAAAGATGAATGCACACCTATGCAAAAACGTTTTATACTGGTTATTCTCCATTTATCTTTCCAGACATATTTTTGATCTACTCTGCCTGCCTGTAACCTGGAACCTGACTTCTATGAACTGCACTACTTGGGCTTCCTTGTCCTCTGGATTCTACTTGTATTCAGCAGATGTACCAGTAGGAAACCAGAGAGCAGCAGGAGAGAATAGTCAGGAATAGTCACTTACTCTGATGGCTGCAGTTTTTGGCAGTGGCTACATTTCTCAATCAATGGCCACATCTCCTGTTGGGTGGTCTCTCTCTCAATACTATGGGCTCACTGGCTTTTACTAACACTGTTCCCTCCCCTCATCCCTTTGGGAGATGAAGCCTTCTCCTCTTGCTAGTTCCTGAGTACTTAATCATTTATTTTTGAGTCTATTAATTCCAGCACCTGTGTCAATAGTCCTTCCATTAAACTCTCTTCAGTTAAACTTTGGATGTACCTTCTGCTTCCTGCTGGACCCTGGCTGATATGCACATATATAAGGATTTTCACTGAAATATTGCTTAAATAGCAATAGAGTAGAAATAAATTACATATTCATCAATAGAGGACTGATTAAATACATATAGTGCAGTCAGAATAGGAATATTATGTAGTAGTTTAAAAAATAATGTCTCACTGTACTATACACTTAAATTTTTAGTAGGGTAGATCTTACGTTATTCTTACCAGAATTTTAAAAGAAGTCTCTATAATCTAAAATGGAACACACTTGATGATAGGATGCTACTAACTATATTTAAAATACAGATATAAATATGTACTTAGAGTTGCATGTATTATATGTGTGTATATATATACACATACATATGTGTGTGTATATATATATACATATATAGAGAGAAGCATATGAATAGGACAATAAGATTCCTTTGATATTCCATTACTGTAATTGGATTCCAACTTCCTCTTTTCTTCATACTCTATCCTCCTCGCCTCCTCTCACCCAATACAGGGCCACTCAGGACCCTCTTTTCTAAGAAAGGGCAGCACTTCATTCCTATGGGGCTACTGTGGTCCTTACTGTGGCTCTCCCCAAGTGACCACTGCACCTGAACTTTACCATGATCCTGAATCTTCTTACCTGTTTACATTACTAACAACTAACTTTTTAAGGTCTGGCCTCAGGAAATTAAACTACTTTTCAGGTTTCTGCAAAGATCTTACTCTCTAAGCTTACAGTTCTTAGAATACAGTGAATTATCCTAAGATTGGCTAAAAGGACTCTGGTTAAATTAAAAAGCTCTGATTTTATTCTGGGATGAATTCAAAAGCTCCAGAGTCCTTAGTGAGGCTTGGCGAGTCCTTAATGTCTTTGGATCCCATTCCTTCCTTCGTTTATTGACTTAACATCAACTTATTGAGCACCTGCTCTGTTCCCAAACTATAGGAGGTGCTAGAAATTAAGAAAATATAAGTCCTGCCCTCAAAGAGATTGAGTCTTATGAAGGTGACACAAACATGTAAGAGGTGTCAATAGAATGAATATGGAGATTAGAGTCAGGACACTCAGAGAAATTAGTTAATTATAATTGGGCACTAGGATGGGTGACTGGAAAGACTTCCTAAGAGTATGAGAGATGGGGGAGTTGGTAGAAAAAGGTAACTATGGGTGCTCTAGGAAGGCAAGGGAATGGGAAAGGCATTTAAAACAGTAGAAGCAATGTAATTTGAAGCAGGACACTTAGGGTAACTTAAGTCTGTTGATGGAAAATTAAAATAGGGAGTCAATCTATTGAAGTGTCATCATCATCCTAGAGAGAATCAAAAGGGAAAGGTGGAGGAATGGGTTAAGAGTGTCTATCACAGTCATTATTCAGGAAAGAAAAAAAAGAATAGCTAAATGTTTGATTGTTGTTTTAAATTGCATTAAAATGTGTTCCTATTATGCTGCATCAAAATATTCTTATACTTGTTGGGAGGGGAAGACATTTAGGCATAAAATAATAAGGCATATTAAAGAAAATACTGATCATTGATCATGCTAGAGCCTAGGGGCATGGATGAATGACCAGAGAATGATAAGGATGCAGATATGGGGAAATGTGAGAGAACCATGGCTTGGCAGAGCAGTGATGTAATTACCTGTGCATGTTAGAAAGATCAGTCTAGGGGGAGTACGGATATGAGGTCAATTATAAGACTATTGCACTCATGCTAAGAGAAGATGGAGAAGGGGGAGGCATACAAGAAATGTTGATACTGTAGAATCAACAGAAATTGGTTGCCAGTTGAATGATTAGAGTAAGGGAGTGGAAGATATTGAAGAAATATCCTAGGTGTCTGGTTACCCATCAGGTAGGGGTGTCATATACTAGAGGAATACATACAGAGAAGAAAATTTGGAGAAAATGTGTTGACTTTGAGGTTACCTGTGGGATGGCCAATAATGAGGTCTGGGAAATAGTCAAGAATAAAAGTAACTCAATTTCATGCTTTTACTTATACTATCTTTCTATACTAAGTCTTGCTTTTCCCTGTCCTCTAATCTTTGACTCTCTGTTCTTTCCTAATCTAACTTTGCCTAGCTAACATCTACTCACTCTCTTAAGAATTAGCTCAAGCAATACCCTATCCAAAAAGTCCCTCATGACGCTTCATTTCCTTCCCACGAATGCTGAGTTAGGTGGCTTCTCTCTTCACACTCTTGTAATGCTCTATGCATATTTCTATCATTATACCATAATGCACATTGAATTATAATTCATTTATAAGTCTATCTCCCCTACATGTTTTTAAGCTCCTTGTGGTAGGGTCTACATCTTCTTCATCTCTAATATCTCCAACATACGATATACTGTTTATTAGGATGTAGTAGGCTCTCAGTGATTGTTGAATGAATAAATAAGTTGAGTAGAAGAAGGAACATTTCTTCCTTTTAGACTGGGGTGGAGGTATTAGAGGCTGTTGAAGGTTGTGGTTGTAGGGGGCTAAGTGAGAATTTGAAGGTATCTATAATTTAAATTCTAACTATGAAGTAAAAGTTATTTTCTAAGAGAAAGGTGAGAAAGATAGGTTGAGGGAAATAATGATGGTTTGAAATAGATACTGTGGGGATTGGAAATAGGAGATGACCAGACCTATTTAAGACTATCAGGGAGCCCTCAGGGTTCTGATGATCTTGACAAGAATAAAGTTATAGTGACAGTGAGTCCAATGACTGTATGATTCTCTCTTGCAGCTTGGGAAGTTATATGTAAGACAGGAGGGGACTCATCCAAAGTTCAAGTCCAGCAAGACAAATTCAGCAGAAGACAAAAAGGCTCTGACACAAAGTGACATGCTATGGGGTATAAACCAGATTAGGAAGGGAAGTAGAGCCACAAAGGACAACAGACAGAGAAACAAGAGTGAGCAAGCAAGGAACTACATTTCCACCATGCTGAAGAAGAAAAATTCTAGGGTGCAGCAGTGCAACACCTCAGCAGAAGAGGCTTTTTTGAGATATCAAGATGTAAGTTTGAGATTCTAGAGTTGGATGTCTGGGTGATGACAGAGCCCAGAGTGTAGCCATGGAGGTTAATTGCTAAACGGACCTACAGTTAAGGTTTGAAAGTCAGAAAGTTTGAGAACTATGAAGCAACTGTAACAGAGCAAAAATTTGCCACCTCAAAGTGTGTTTTTTTGACATGAATATTATTTTAGGTTGATTATTTTTAAAGACAAAAGGCTCAGGAAGAACTTTTGACCTTCCCCTTAACTGTCTAAAGAGTCTGTTCCCAGAAAAGATTATCACCAAAGCTATCTACAAAGAATATGGGTTAGATATAGTTTGGGAGACGTAGCAGGCCTAGAGATCAGAGTCTGCTCTGTGTCTTATTGTCTCTGAATGCCTCAGCAAATATTTGTTTACCAAACATTAGTTTTTCCATCTCCATGTGAATTGCCTTCCTCCTCTTTGAAGTCTCAAACCACTACCCCTTCCTCTTTAGCTCAAGTTGGCAAATAAGCTTCAACTGCCCAATTTGTCCTTGGATCCTCAATATTTTTGTGAAATCCTCAAACATATGAAATGAAATTGGATTTTATCCCACTAATCTCTAATGTCAATTGAATTCTTAGACCAGCCAGAAGAATCTGGAAGGATAGAGTAAAATTTTTTCCTCCCCAACACTATGTTATCAGACCAATTGTATCAGGACTCTGAAATGCTCATAATAGAGGCAGAAGCAAGGTGAGAAGAAGACTGGGAACAGGCTTCCAAAGAGTTCATTGAAATATGGATAGTGCCCAGGAATTGAATAGATGAAGCGAGGAAGATGGAGACAGGAATTTCAAGGGAGGATGAAAAGGATTTTTGCAAGAGAGTTTGGTAGTTGTGATGAGGAGTCTGCAGAATACTAACTAGCCTCTCCCTTAACTTCAAGAATTTTCTCCCTACTGAAGCAAACTCTCCAACCTCTATAGATTAGACAGCTTTTTATCTTTGCTCTTTGTTTTGGCATCTTGATCTTGTTTTCTGGGATGAGCCTTCATTTGAGTCTTTAGTCTCATGCTCTTATTTTGTTTTCCATGGGCATCACTCCATGTTCCCAGAATGTTCTGATGCCTTTTCTCATCAAAACTAATCTGTCCTGTTTTTGATTCCTTAATGTGACTAATATAATCCACTATACTGAAAGTAAGCTGAGTTTCTCACTAGATGATAACAGACTAACGTGCTACTCTGCCCAAGAAATATATTTGCATCTTGGAAGATCCTCCCAGAATTATAACAGCATAACCCAACTCACCCTACAAAGTCCACAGATAAGGCAGCCTTCTTGGTGTACCTCAAAACACAACAGCTATGTGTTTTCTAGAGGTTTTTTTTATGAATTTAAATCTCATGCTAGCATTAGCAAAAAGTCAGCACTATAAATTATTTGAAATTAGGGAGTGAAAGGAAGATAAACTTCCACAAATATATTTTAAATTGTTGGGAAGAAGGGTAGAATAACAGTATCCTAAACCCACAGTCATTCATGCAGGACGTCTTATGTTCTCAGGATTTCAGGTTGAGCGATGTGTGGTTTATATAGTAGAAAAAGTTTTGTCCCTGCCTTCCTCTTTATGCTTTGTTTATACCTGGTCACCATGAAAGCTGCCTGACACCTACTAAAACAACCCAATCAGTAACAGATGGTAATTAAGTACCCATAAAATCTGGGGCAGGCATGTGTGGGCAGAGGATATGAAATATAAAACATGGTCCCTGCCCTTAAGAAACTTGAAACTTAAGGGAAAGCTAAGACAAGTAAAGAAGAACAATTAAAGTCAGAACCTGGGTTAAAGTATACTACTTCCCATCGGCATCAAGGATCAAACACTTTATTGCTTTGAAATTGTTAATTTTGCCAATGCGTTAGAAAGTTCCCTTGAGTGTTGGAATTTTGTGGGAGGTTTGCCTTTTCTGAGCACAGACATTTCTCAAACCTGGGCATTGTGATGCCAGCCAGTCAGATCAGCAGGTTTCTTATTCTCTACTTTCTGCAGAGTGCTCTGGCACTTTTGTCTGTCTATACTACCACCTGGCTTAGCAAAGTAGGTCACACCAGGTCTCTTGGCTCAGAGACAGAGAGGCACTGGAACATACTGTAACTGAAAGAGATCATGATGATATCTTTCATAGAGACTCTTAAGAGTAGAAAGACCAACAAGATTATAGTTACGATTATTTTTTATCTTTAACCCATCTTCCTCTTCCTTTGTTATATAGCCTACACTCTAGTAAAATATACAAATTCAACATATTTCTATCATCTTGCTGTAGAGTATTGGAAGAAATAATCTTAGATTGTATAGGACATTTTCATTTATAAAATTCTTTCATATATATGAACTCTTTTGCTCCTCAAAGCAAAAGTGAGTATTTTGACTCAGTTTACATGGGCTTCATTTCAAATGTGGGCCCCATTCCACTCCACCACTAGAGTTTAGTAAGCAGTTATTTTATCTGTCCTCACGGGCAGAAGGTCTTCTTCTTGTAGAGCAGCCGAGGCTGGTTATAAATACTATCATCTTTCTTTCTCTAGACCCTACCTCTCCCTCCCACCAACTCTTTCTCATGATTTTCTCTATATTATTCAATAGGCAATTAATGAATGCCAACCGTGGGTCAAACACCATACTAGAAATTGAGGTGACCAAACTGACACTCTCAAAGACTGGCCAAACTAACTATAGAAATAGAGAACAATTATTATAATATGGCAAATATAACAATAGAAAGATGCACATGGTACTATGACAGTTCCAAGAAAGGGTTATTAACTTTGCCTGGTAGACTTAAGTAAGTGACAGTTAGGTTAGAAGTTGAAAGATGAGTGAACTGGGTAGAGAGGGTATTCCAGGCAGATGGAACAACCTGGGCAAAGGTAAAGAAGTGGAAAACTTCGAGAAGTTCAATTAAACTCACCTCTCATCTGCATCAATATCCAATTTTATTGGACGAAAACACATAACAGTTACTTCAAGGCCACTGATCTCAATGAGGTCAAAGGCTACTCATATACCTCCCTGAATTAGCACTTCACAACTTCTTTCTCTGAATATCTCAAGTTGTTCCCAAACCCTCTTCACTCTCATCTTCTAACTGTGCTTATTATTGCACTGAGAAAACTGAATGAGTGAGAAGAGAATTTGCAAAATCACCTGCCACCATGTCTACCATCACACCTACTTCTATTGCCATGTACTCTGCTCTCACCAACATTAGTGTGGATATCTTCATCCCTCTCTGAGCCAACTCTTCGCTGGACACTAGACTTGAGGCACTCCTGCCTTCTCAAGGGCATTACTGCAAACAATTCTCCCTCACTCTCCCATAACATTATTTCTATCTGCAAAATGGAAAACACACAAAAAATATCATTTTTCAACTCTTAAAAAGACAAAGCCCTTTTTGACCCTATTTCCCTCCCTCCCTACCACTACTCATTTTTCTCCTTCAATTGTAATAAATTTCCTTGAAAGAATTACTTTACCCACTGTCTACAGTTCCTCTTCTCCAATTCTCTGTTGAACCCACTCCAATAAGGCTTTTTCCCAATGCTATCGAAACTGCTCTCATCATATGTCAACGATCTCCACATTAGAAAATCCAATGATCATTTCTTTGACCTCATCCTACTTGACCTTCCATTGCACCTGATCCACTTGATTCTTCCGTCTGTGAAAAACATTCTTCACTAGGTTTTCAGTACTTGATGCCCTCCTGGGATCTCTCCTCCTCCTTCAGTGGCCACTTCCTCCAGTTTCCTTTGCTGATTCCTCCACATTTGCCAGAGCTTTAAGAGCTGGAGACCCTGGGGCTTAGTCTTTGCATTTCTTCTCTCTCTCATCTACTCTCACTTTCTAGGTGATCTGATCCAATCTCATAGCTTTAAATACTAAGTAGACCACACATGAGTCCCACTTGAACCTCTTCTACAACTTCAATTGCCTATATGTAACTGCATATTCAAAATGTAGCCTGGATGTCTGATAGGCATCTCAAAATCAATATGTTAAAAAACAACTCCTGATATTTCCCCCCAAACCCAATATTTTCATGATCTCTAACACAGAAATTGAAACTATCTCCATTCTGTGACTCATACCAAAAAGCTTGGTGTCATTCTTGATTCTTGTTTTTTTTTTCTCATACCCTACATTAAATCCACTAGCAAATCCTATTATTTCTACCTTTAAAATAAACAGAATATAATTCTTCTCACCATCTCCATCACTTCCATACTGGTCCAAGCCACAGTCATTTCTGGATTATTATGATAACCTCATTATTTGACTCTTATACTCTTATTTCTCATCCTATTCTATACTCCAGACAGTAGCTAGGATAATTCTTTTGAAATGTAAATCATTTCAGGCCACTCAATTGACTTTTTATCACCCAGAATAAAAGCCAAAGAAAGCCCTTTCAATGACCTGCACATGCTACATGCTACATGATATAGCCCCCAAAACTCTCTGACTAAATAAATGAGTGAATTAATGAGTGAATGGACGGAAAAGGAGAAGAAACTGGAATGAGGGGGGCAGTAGAGAGTTAGGTGATGAACAATCTTTTTAACCAAGTTAAGGAGTACAGGTTTTTATTTGAACATAATGGGTAGTCATCAAATGTTTTAAATAAGATAACTATTTCCAATAAACCCTATCTATTTCTAGGGTCCAACCCACATGTGACATTCTGTACAAATCCTGACTTGATTTCTCTACCAATCTCCCATCTTCACCCAGAAATCCAGCCACAGCCAATGCCTCGCTGCTGCTTTAATATGTCATACATCCAAACTTCTGTGCCTTTGCCCTCTCTGTTCCTTCTACCTGGAATGCCTTCCTTACTTCATCTGTCCAAAATATGTCTACTCATCCTTCTTGACTCACTTCAAGTGCTATCATCTTTGTGAAATGGTCCCTGACTGCCTCAGAGTTATATGTTTTCCTTTTGGAGATTCCAGAGTACATTTTACCTATCTCTATTATAGATGTTATCACCTCACTGTAGTTATTTATTTACATATTGTAAAGTCCCTGGAGGACAAGGTCCATAATCAGTTCTTGGTGTGGCCCCTGTACTTTGTACACATAGTGTCTTCAGCCTAGGAGATGCTCAACAAATGTTTGTTGAATGAAAAGAGATCATCAAAATAGAATTAAAATTAGTAGAGGAAATGTATAAGAAAAACTAGATGAGTGAGATGTCATTGAAATCAAAAAAAGAGGAATTTTCAAGAAGTAAGGAGTGGTCAGTACTTCAGATACTTAAATAATCTGATAGATGTCATTGTATTTAACAAGTAGGAGAGATTTAGAGGTATAATGGTCAAATTTCAGTACATCATAGAAATTATCTTATATTTAAGCAGTGATTTAACATGAAGAATTTTATATATTTCAAAACACCATTAGAATGGCTGAAGCAATGGGGACTAGGCTGCACTCCTAGAATCCGAGGACCATACTATAGAATTGTTCTGCACATTAACTCCAATCTCTGCCACAATGGGAAAGCTGGAAACAAGAAGGCCACCCTTGGTACTGTTGGCTCCACAACCACTACATCTGCTAGGTCTGTACCAGCCAAAACACGTGCCCTACATCCTGCCTCTTGATACCAATGACTGGCTCCTAAATCTCAGCTAATGCTGCCACAGGAAAACATATCTCCATGACTATGTGCATAAGTTTTTTATAGCTGTGTAACAAATTACCACAAACTCTAAAAACAATACTCACTTATTATCCCAATTCTGTAGGACCGAAGTCCGGGCAGACTTTACTGAGTTCTCTGCTTGGGATCTCACCAGGTGGAAGTCAAGGTATCAGCAAACTGGGTTCTTATCTGGAGGCTTTGGGGAAGAATCCACTTTCAAGTTTATTCAGGTTTTCCAGAATTCATTTTCTTGCCGTAGTAGGACTGAACTCTTTGTTACCTGGCTATTGGCTTGGAGTCGCTCTGAATTTCTAGAGGCCACTCACAGTTCTTTTCACTTATCTTCTTATAGGCCCTCTCACAGCATCACAGCTGGTTCAATATCCTTCATGTGGAACCCTTCTCACTCTACTCTTTCTGACCTCCGTTACTGCCTCCAATTAGAGAAAACTCTGCTTTTAGATAGGTTTATGTGATGAAATTAGGCCCACTCAGATATTCTCTCTATTTTTAAATCAGATATGCCATATAACATAACATAATCATGGAAGTGGTCTCTCATCATATTCACAGTTCTCAAAATTAAGATATGAAAACTTGGGGGCTATTTTTAGAATTCTGCTTACTACATTGTGTTTACCATAAAAAGTAGTAGAACTAATAGATACACCTTTACCTTCTGAATTAGTTAAAAAGATTCTCCAGAGAAATTGGACCAATAGGATGTATATCTATATAGAAAGAGTTTTATTATAAGAAATTTGTTTACATGATTGTAGAGGCTGATAAATCCCAGGATCTGCAGGGTGAGCTAGCAAGCTGGAGACCCAGGAGAGCTGATAGTGTAGTTATAGTCCAAAGGCTGGCAGGCTTGAATCTCAGGTAGAGCTGATGTTTCAGTTTGAAGCAGTTAAGCAGGAGGAATTCCCTCTTACTTGTGGAAGAGTTAGCCTTTTTATTCTATTCAAGCCTTCAACGGATTGGTGAGCCCACCTACATTAGAGAGAGTAGTAATCTGCTTTACTAAGTCTACTGATTCAAATATTAATCTCAGCCAAAACACTCTCAAAGACAATCCAGAATAATATTTAACCAAATATCTGGGCACCCCATAGCCCAGTCAAGTTGACACATAAAATTAACCATCGCACTTTCCAAATCTCATGCAAGTATATCCAATTGGCTGAACCTAACTTCTATCCAGAATCCCAAATGCAGAGGAGTCAGACAGTTCAGAAAGTTGCATTAGAACAGTGTCTTTCAAATGTTTTCACCCTAATCTATTGTAAGAAACAAATAGTTAATCACAACTCTATGTAAGCATACACACATATTCATATAAATAAATGAAACAAAATTTCATGAAACTTTACTTATCCTTACTAAACATAAAGTACTCTGACATTTTCTTTATCATTCTATTTGATTTAAACCATGCTGATCTTGATCCACTAAATGGTTTCATGACCTTTCAAAAAAAGGCATCATTAGGAAGGTGGACTGATTTCGAGGGTCAATCTATTGTACTCATTACAAGTGATCTTCCTTCAGTGAAGATCACTGAAGGAAGAAGCAATTTTCCTTTAGTTAAATGTCTCATAATGTCTGATATGTAATACCATGTTTGTTAAGTTGAATTGAATATGGACAATGGGTTTTCAATTAAATCTGAAAACAGACTGAAAAACATCTGAATCCTTTTACAGGGTTAGATCCATAACTATCCAATAAAATAAAAAAATGAACATCAAGGGGTGCTTTTTTCCTGTCTTCCACTCCTGTTCAGGAAGACTAAATTTGCGAATCCATTGAAATATATAAGACCCAGTTTTCAGAAGGAAAAATGACTTTCAAGGGGATGTTCATGTGAAAGTGCAGATATGACTAAATATTATAAACAGGTGTTGAAATATGTAGAAATTGTCATCTTCTGTGCCAATAAGCTTCTGTGCCATAAGTGTCAACTTCTATGGCGTAAGTGCTTAATGACTCCCTTGGATTACTATGCCAGTGTGTAAAGCACAATTTAGAGAATGTTGTTACTCATACAATCCTGCCCCTTCAACAACTACTTGGGTTGCATATTTCTATTACATACCACCCAGATGTTGAACTGTGCCTCTGCACTATGAAAGGCCCAAAAGAAGAATTCATCAATTTTCCACTGCTCAATCTTTGCAAAACTGTTCTCCAATGAAATGACTGACTTGTTTAAATGCTTGAGTTTTGTTACTTGGATAAGTAGTAGACATTTTTCTGAGTGCAGCATTTCCATTTAATTGTATTCATGCCCTAGGCAGCCTATAAGGATCTGCCTGGAGTGTTCAACTAGAATTGATCCTTTTCCTCTCTGTTGCTATATCATTGTCGGAGTTTCACATAGTCAGATTTAATTCTGTCTGACTGAGAAAAAATTAGAAATTTGGCCTTCTTAAATGAGGATCATATTATAGAGTCTTCTTCATTCAGTTGCTCAAGAATGTGAATGAGGGGGAAATAGAGTCATTGTATGATCCAGGAAGTGAAGCTTTGGGTCTGGCTTGTGGTGGTTGTAACAAAACCTAAACATTGCTTAAAAACTAGAAAACCTTGAAACCAGTGAAGCTGTGATGGTTTGAGGGCTTTTACCATTAAGATTTTTAAATATCTGGATATATGCTCTATACAGAAATAATAAAATTTAATCATTCATTTAATAAAAATGTAATGAACACCTACTATGCAATATTTATGCTCTACTATAAACACAGAAGTGATCAAAACAGAGCAGGTTTCTGTTTATTCTATAGTAGGAGGTGGCAGAGGACAACTAACTCATAAACAAGTAATTAGTGAATGGACAAGGTAAAGAGTATACTGGGACTAATCACCTGAGACCTAACACCAGCTCCAGTCGTGTAAAGCAGATGCACACTACATTGCCCATCTTACCTGTGGACCATAGTTCCAAGAGCTATGACACATTTCTGCTACGCATTATAAATACCAGGGTGTTTCCCCCTTTTCTCAGTTGCAGTTATTTTTAATAAATGGTGTGATTTATTGAATAATATTGAGAACTCAGTGAATCAGTGGAAACTGGAAGAACAGGTTTGAAATAGCAGCCATGGAGATAGAGAGGCAGGATGTCTAATCATGTTTTCTTTATAAACAGTTTTATTGAGGTATAACTCATATATAATAAACTACACATATTTAAAGTATATAATTTGATGTTTCGAAATATATATATATATACACACACACACACATCATCATCATCACATCAAGGCAAAAGACATATCTGTCACCTCTAAAACTTTCCTTATGTCCCTTAGCTATCCCTCCATCCCACACCTCCCCAACTCCCATTCTTAGGCAATCACTGGTGTGTTCTCTGCCACTATAGATTATCTTCCATTTTCTAGAATATTATTTAAATTAAATTATACAGGTCATACTCTTTCTTTTTGAAGAGCTGAGGAGATGTCTGGCTTCTTTGACTCAGCGTAATTATTTTGAATTTTATCCATGTCGTGCGTACCAATAGTTCATTACTTTTCTATCTATCCATTAACATGTCAGTGAACATTTCGGTTGTTTCCACATTTGGCCTATTGTAAACAAAGCTTCTATGAACATTCAGGTAAAATTCTTTATATAGACATATATTTTTATCTTTTTTTGGAAAATACCTGAGAGTAGATTGGCTGAGTCATACACTAGGTAAATGTTTAACTTTTTAAGACACTGTCAAACTTTATTCAAAGTGGTTGCAAAGTGGCGTGTAGTGTTATCTCATTGTAGTTTTTATATGCATTTTCCCTTATGATGTTGAACAGCTTTTTGCATACTTATTTGCATACTTATTTGCTTACTTATATATCTTTTGTGGTAACATGGCTTTTCAAAACTTTTGCCCATTTTTTACTAGATTATTTGTCTTCACAATATTGAGGCTTGAGAATTCTTTATATGTTCTAGATACAAGTCCTGTGCCACATATGATTTGCAAATATTTTCTCTCAGTCTCTGTCTTGTTATCTCATACTCAACATATTTTCAAAAAGCAAAACACGTTTTGAAAAGCTAAAGTTCTTAGTTTAATGAAGTCCATTTTTTTTTTCTTTTAACGATTTGTTCTTTTGGTGTTATAGCTAAGAAATCTTTGCTTAATCCAAGATCATAACAAGTTTTTCTTTAGGTACTGAAAAAATCCCATTCTAGACATTTCTCCCAAGAGGACATATAAATGACCAAAAGACATATGAAAAGATGCTCAACTTCACTAGCTATTAAGGAAATGAAAATCAAAACCACAATGAGATATCACCTCATATCTGTTAAAATGCTATTATCAACAAGACAAGTAATAACAAGTATTGGAGAGGTTGTGGAGAAAAAGGAACCCTTACACACTGATAGGAATGCAAATTGCTACAGCCACTTGGAAAACAGTATGGAGGTTCCTCAAAAAATTAAGAATAGAATTACCATATGACCCAGCAATCCCTCTTCTTTGTATTTACCCAAAAATCTTGAAAACATTTATCTGCAAAGATATGTGCACCTCGGTGTTAATAGTAGCGTTATTCATGTTGTCTAAGACATGAAAACAACTGAAGTGTCCTTTGATAGATGATTGGATAAAGAAGCTGTGGTACATATATACAATGGAATATTTCTCAGCTATAAGAAAAGATGAAATACTGCCATTTGCAACACGTGCATGGATTTTGGGATTATCACACTAAGCGAAATAAGTCAGAAAAAGTTGAAAACCATATGATTTCACTCATATATGGCATATAAAACTGAAGGCAACAGACAGACATTGTGGGTCCCGGACCTAGCTGGTCCAAGGTCTGGATGTGATCCAGGCTTGCAGCTAGGAATAGAACCCTAGATTTAGAATGTTACATTAATGTAGTAGGGCGCATGATTCAGCTTATTGTATCACATGTGTGGCAGAATGCCACTATTGTACTCTGCTATAACTTTTTAGGACACTGTCAAACTTTATTCAAAGTGGTTGCACCAATTTTACATTTCCGTCAGCAGTGTATGTGCGTGCTAGTTGTTCTGTAGCCTTGCTAACGCTTGGAAGGCCAGTCTTTTAATTTTAGACATTTCGATAGGTATGTAGTGTTATCTCATTATAATTTTTATATGCATCTCCTATGCGGTCCCCTAGCGCAGAAGCATGCTTCCACAATTAAGTTGGTGCCTGCAGTTTCATTCTCAGATTGGCCCCTCATACGTTTTTCCACCTGGGCATCTCACCACTGAAACCTTCCCATGTGTCAGCTTGGTGCTGACACATGGCGTAGCTGACAGGATGAGGCGAGTATGGTCCACAGTGCTCCAGAAGATCCCCGGGTGGAGGAGACAGGGTTGGTATCACATGACCGCATATCTGGCTATGTGGACGCCCCCAGAGGATTGGGATGGAGAGCAGCCGCATCTAGAGGATGTCCAGAAAGCCCTGGAGATGTTGGAGCCAAATGTCCCTAGCGCTCACTGGGAGGCTGCAGGTCAGGTGACCTGGATGTTCCTGGTGGTGCTGTGGCAGGCCAGCCTGGAGATTCAGGACCGGGCTCAGCAGGTACAGCAGCTACGATGTCAGGAAGAAGCATTGGTAAGGTGGCTGGCAGCAGCAGAACACATACTGCGGGTCCCTGACAGGTCACCGCCATAATCCCAGTCTGGTAGCCCGCCGGTGACACCGCAGCAGGCACAGCCAATGATATGGCAGCAGGTTGAAGTGGAACAACCGTTGGCCTTGGTGGTGGGGAGCGGGGATAGTGCAAGCTGGCAGCACCCCCCAGGCTAAAAAGCATAACACCTTGATCCAGTATATCCCCCACTAAACTCTGGGACCCAACGAAACAGGTATGGCAGAGAGCCAGGGAGATGGTTCTGGGGTGGTTACTGCAGCTGTGGTATGACAGGGACGAAGGGACTGAATTATTTCTGGAAGAGATGGCTTAGCTGGCCTCCATAAGGGTGATATAGTCCCACAAGCAGCACCTCCAGAATGTGACACGTACGGCGTGGGGCGCGAGGTGCAGGTAATCACTCCCTGATTAACTCATGTCCTCTGCCCGGACAGTGTGGGCTGACCCGGGGAAGCTGCCAGAGACAGAGAGCAGATGGACCGTGTACTTAGATCTGGTCCAGATAATTCAGGAAATAGGCATGCGACAGATGGTATTTTGTGCTCAGTATACTAGCCCTGATGAAGAGGTATTTACAATCCATTTAAAGGACTTGATTTTGACTTCTGGCCCAGCTGGTACTTTTTGCACCATGGTGGCACTGTTGGTCCCTTACATGGATAGGTGGATCCACAAGGTAACGTCTGTAATGGCAAGGTTAGGGGATGTGGAAGTGAAACGCAAGGAGCGTTCCACCCAAGTGTGTGCAATACTGCCTGCCCGCACACCCAGACTGGCCAGTGCATGGAAGGAGGCACTGGACGGTGGCCAAAAAGGGGAGCAGAGCAGCCCTCAGCCCATTTGGCCATGAAAGTGAGCCACAGGCAAATGTGGTTTGATCTCCTCGCAGCAGGGGTCACTGCAGAAAAGATTGAGCACCAACCTAATGAAGTGCTGCTGGTGCTGTGGAATCAGTTGCGCCCTGACCAGCAATTCACTCCTATTCCCAGGAAAGTCACAACCTGTGAGGTGCGGCTGACCAATTATCTCCCTGATTAGGGATTTGTCTGGGACACCTGGTTAGCAGGGGAGCCGGTTGACCTGAGGCCACAGGAGCTGAATAAGGTTATGCTGTCCTTGTATGCTGCCGTGCTGAATATTACAGACATCGAGGACCAGTTGGTATATGAACTTGGACAACACCATTATGTAATGGACTTGGCAAATGCCTTTTTCTCTATTGCTATAGCCCCAGAAAGTCAAGAACAGTTTGCCTTCACCTGGGAAGGGTGACAGTGGACATTCCTCGTCCTTCCTCAGGGCTATCTGCACAGTCCTACCCTGTGCCATGGTCTTGTGGCTCAAGATTTAGCCACGTGGAAACAACCACACTCAGTGCACTTATAACATTATATTGATGATATAATGCTAACTTCTGATTCTCTTACAGAACTAGAAGCCGTGGCAACCAGCCTGTGAGAAGCTCTCACCAACTAGGGTTGGGCAGTCAATGAGGACAAGGTCCCAGGACCTGAGTTCTCTGTCAAATTCTTGGGAGTTGTCTGGTTGAGTAAGACAAGAGTATGCCAGAGGCAGTGATTGATAAGATGCAAACATATCCCTCATCTGAGACTGTGAATCAACTTCAAACCTATTTGAGACTTCTGGGGTCTTAGAGAGTGTTCATTCCCCATTTGGCCTCCTTGATGTGACCTCTGCACTGTCTAGTGTGACAGAGTACCCAGTGGGATTGGATCCCTGAGGTAGAAGAGGCCTTTAAGGCTACAAAGCAAGCTGTAGCACAAGCCCAAACTCTACGTGTAGTAGATCCAGCCCTCCCATTTCTGCTTACGGTGCAGGTGGATGATGCAGGGTTTGGATGGGTCTTGTGGCAGAAGCATGGTCCCCAGAAGGTGCTGATAGGCTTCCGGTCCCAGTTATGGAAAGGCGAGGAAGAATGGTATTCTCTGATAGAGAAGCAACTGGCGGCCATATGTGCAGTCCTTCTGACCAGTGAGGAAATCTCTGGCCCTAATCCCATAACAGTACAGTCCACATATCCCATGGAGGGGTGGCTGCGGTCCTGGGTGAAGACTCCTTGTACGAGAATTGCACAGACTCCTACTCCGACCAAGTTGGGGACGTACCTGGAGGAGTGGGCACAGTTCTCTGTGAGCCCCCTGTCAGGTCAACTGCACTCCCTATTGGGACCAGTGCAGTTGCAAGCAGAGCTCCTGGCGGAACCTGCTGAGATGGGAGGTACGCTGAATCCCTATGTAGAGGGTCGAGGTCCCATCCCTCAGGTTGCCTGGTACACAGACGGCTCATGCCATGGGCAGCCCCTGACATGGGCTGCCATGGCATTGCAGCTGTCCACAGAAATCTTTTGGTATGAGACTGGTGCTGGGCAGTCCAGCCAATGGGCTGAGCTTGGCACTGTGTCGTTGGTCCTCATGAATGAAACTGGCCCGTGCACATCTGCACCGACAGTTGGGCTGTGTATCAAGGTCTAACTCTGTGGCTGCCCTGGTGGGCTGCCCAGGAGTGGATGATAGACCATCTATGGGGCCAGGGGCCAGACCTCTGGAAGCAGGATCTTCAGCAGGGGGCCATCATATACCATGTCCCCGGCCATCGGCCATTATAGGCCCCAGGGAATGATGTAGTCGACGCCCTAGCATAAGGTTGCCCCATCCATGTACCACCGGTTCTGGCAGGTATTGGCCCCTGGCTCCACTAAAAACTGGGGCATGTAGGGGCCTGTACCATGAAACAAGTAGTGAAACAATGGAGGCTATTGTTGACCCGGGGATAAGCACAAGTTTCTATGTCATGATGTTCCTGGTGTACTGAGCAGCACCCAGAGAGACAGGTAAAAAGTACCCCGGGGGTGATGCCTTGTGGGGCTAAGCCACTCCAGGAATGGCAAGTGGACAGTGAGCCCAAGGTAGTGCCCTCCAGGCCAGATCCTGCACTGCAACCCTGTAGGGATGGAGTGTGGGCCCCAGGCCTGGCTGGTCCCAGGTCTGGCTGTGATCCAGGCTTGTGGCTAGGAATAGGACCCCGGATTTAGAATGCTACATTAATGTATTAGGGTGCCTGCGCCCAGCTCACGTAAGCATGATCCAGCTCATTGTATCATGCATGTGTGGCAGAATGCCACTATTGTACTGTGACATATGTGAGCCCATGCGGTCCCCTAGCATGGAAGCGCGTTCCCCGCAATAGAATCGCATTCCCGCAATAAAGTTGGTGCCTGCTGTTTCATTCTTACATTGGACCTTTGTGAGTTCTTCCAACTGGGCATCTCACCAATAAAACCTTCCCTTCTCAATCAGCTCGGTGCTGACAGACGTGACAAACAAAAAGAGACTCATGGACATAGAGAGCAGATTAGTGGTTACCAGAGGGAAGGGGGAGGGGAAGGAGGAGATATATAGGGGTAAAAGGGGTCATATATATGGTGACAGAAAGAAATTTAACTTTGGGTGGTGAATACACAGTGCAATAAATATATGATGTATTATTGAATTGTATACTTGAAACATGATTTTATTAACCAATGTCATCCTAATAATTTTAGTAATGAACAAACAAATCTTGTTCTGCTGTATTCTAGATTACATTGGTTCTAATGAGAAATCTGTTTTCATTTTTATCTTTTTCCTCTGGCTTCTTTTAAGATTTTCTCTTTATCTCTAGATTGAAGCAATTAATTGTGTGCCTTGGTATAGTTTTCCTCATGTTTCCTGTGCTTGGGGTTTGTTTATTGAATCTACACATTTACAGTTTTCATTAACTTTGAAAATTCTTGTCTTTTGTTTAGTTTTCCTGTTTTTTCTTTCCCTTGGGGATCCAATAACATATATATTAGACCACTTAAAGTCTTCCTTTCTTTGTTTTATTTTAGATGGTTTCCATTGTTATGTCTTCAATTTCACTAATCTTTTCTTCTGCAATATCTATATGCCATTAATCCTATGAAGTAATCATAGAATGAATTTTCATTTTTGTCATTATAATTTTCACCTCTAAAAGTTTGATTCAGTCTTATTTATTATTTGTATGTCTCCATATAACATACCTGCTCTGTCCTCTAATTTCTTGAACATATAAGATACAGTTACAATAACTATTTTAATGTTCTGATCTACTAATTCTATTATCTGTATAATTTCTTGGTCAGTTTCGATTGATTGATTATTTCCCTCTTATTATAAGTTTTATTTTCTAACTTCTTTGCATACCCAGTAATTTTTTATTGTATGCCAAACATTGTGAATTTTGCCCTGTTGGGTGCTGAATATTTTTATATTCCTATAAATATGCTTGGTCTTGGTTCTGGGAACATAGTTACTTGGAAATAGTTTGATCCTTTTGGTTCTTTCTTTTAAGCTTTTTAAAGGCAAGAAAAGAGCAGCATTTAGTTGAAGGATAATTGTTCCCTGTACTGACACAAGGCTTTTAATTATTCTTTCAAATGTCATGTGAATAATGAGGTCTTCCATACTGGCTTTTGGGAACAGGCATTATTCTTGGCCCTGAACCTGAATATTGTTCCCTCTAATCCTTTTGAGTGTTTCTTCACCTGCTTTCAGATAGTTTCCTTACACACATGAGCTGATCAATACTCAATTGAATACTAAAGGCAGATATTGTTTATCTCTGGAGTTCACTCTCTGTGCAACTTTCTCCTCTCTGACAGTCTGCCCTGGGAAGTCTAGAAGCCTCCCTGAACTAGAGACTCTATCGCCACAGTTCAAGGAAACTGCTGGGCTCTGCTTTGTTTCCTTCTTTCTACATCTTAGCCTTAAAACTCTGTCTAATTAGTAAGCTAGGGTACTGTAGAGATCATTTATTTCCCAATAATAAGGATCATTGTCCTTCATTGACTAATATCTGATGTCTTGAAAACAGTTGTTTCATACATTTTGTCCATTTTTTTAGTTGTTTCCAGATGGAATATAAATTCAGTCCCTATTATATTTTGGCTGGCAGTGGAAGTGTTAACTCCAAATTACATTTTAATGTTGAATCTTACTTCTCTAGTTTTGTTTTCCGGTTTTCTTTCTTTTTTTCCTACTTAGATGATAGATTTAATGTGGACATATGGGGAATGACAATGGCTAAACATGGGAAGAAATTAGAGGGAATGAGCTGAAAGATGGGAAATATAGTTAAAGAAAAAGGGAAAGAATTAGGAATGGAATGAGAACAGGCAGTCAAATGTCAAATCCTGGAGAAAGGAACTGATAGAGATTATCAAAGCCATTTGAAATCCCAAATCTTGCCTTTAATAGACATAATATGTAGTTGAAGAAGAATTTGAGCTGTTCTCTCCAACTTGAAAACTTTAATCTGTTAATGAGCTTTATTAATTTTTATTGGTCCTCATGGCAGACCAAAATGTAAAGTCTAAGAATTTGTCACCTCTGTTTCCCAGGGAGAAAAACACCAAAACTATTGAGTAAATGACAAACACAAAGTTACCCAGAGAATAGTGCCTGGGCGAGAACTAAAAGCCTTAGGTATATCTTTTTAATATTTTGTTCAAATGATTATCTAGCATCTTTCACCTTGGGGGAGAACTAGTTTTGGCAGAGAGGAAAACACACTGGACTTGGAGTAGGAGTCTAGGGTTGTAGTCCAACACTATCATTAATGAGCTATGTGACCCCGAGGAAGTTACTTCACTTTTCTAGGTCTCAGTTTCCTCAACTGGAAACTGGAATAAGAGCTCTGAAGGGAGGGGTCACTGTGAGGGTTAAATGAAATGATGCATGTCAGTTTTACACAGTGCCTGACATATAATATTACATGTAAGTTTCTGTGTATTATCGCTTCTAGAGAGATTTGCATTTTTTTTTTTTTTTTTTTTTTTTTTTACTGGAAGGCTGTCTTAAACACAAAGAGATGAATCTGCAACTATGAACTGTCAAATAAGAGCTGGATAGAGGACTGGCTTACTGGCTGGCCTACTTCTATTCATAAGGCTATCTTGGCCTTGGGCTTCTCCTAAATCAAAGAAATAAAGTCAAAAGACCTGAGAGTCACCCCCTAGGTATCTGAACTCAGACAGATTATTTAGCCCCTCTTCACTGCTAAATGAGGATAATAATAGCTATAATTTATTGAGCACTTGTTCTGTGTTGTCAGGTACTGCATTTAGCACTTTGCACATACTGTCATTTAATCCTCACAACCTTTTGTAATAATCTTCATTTTATAGATGAGGCAACTGAAACTCAGAGATATTAAGTAACTTGTCCAAGATTACACACAACACAAGTGGTATGGCTGGGATAAGCGCCAACTCTGTTCTAAGTCAATGCACATACTCTCATCCAAAATGTTATACTGCCTTCTCTCTGCATGTAAGGATTCCATGAACTAAGGGCTATAAATGTTAAAGCAGTGTGTAGCATATTGATGCCCTCACTAAGTTCTTCCTTCCTTTCCTTACCCAGAACATTCTTATATTAACCAAAACCTCACTCCCTATACAACACATCTTCCCTCAAATTACTCTCAAAGCAAAGGCTCTCTCACATAACCTACCTAATCTTACATTTCTTAGAAGGTGAGATGGGCCTTCACACAGGATTTTGCTGCCACATCTAGACTATAGTTCTACCACTTTGAATCACTTTGAACAACTCTCATGAGCCTCATACACTCGATGACAGTCTTCATGCCTCTCTGCCCATCTTCATCCCCATCATCTCCTTCTACAAAAGCCACTCACCTTTACTCATTAAAAATTTGGCATCTGATCTCAGGCATTCTCCACCCAGATTCTTTTCATCATCTATATAATTTCAACATCTTCACTGATGCTCTACCTAACACTTAAGTCTCATGGTTCCTAGATTTTCTTCCACTTCAGTCCACTTCGGAAACCTACCTCATGCTTCCAGTGGACCCAAATGAGGTAAGTCTACCGCGACCTATTTCTCCCACTGTTTGCAACTATACAGGTCAAAAAACAAAGAGCAACTGCATGAGAACCTTAAAAATTAACAATAGCAAGCAAATGAGGGAAAGGAACCAAAACTTGACTGTGTGATTGTTATTATTAAAAAGATGTCAATTTGAGTGGGCTATGGTATGCCAGATTAGACATTATGAGGTCCTCAACAATGCCCCATTCCATAAGTTGTTCCAAACCTTTATTGCTCATCTAAGCTATAACCACACCCCTCTTCACTTTGTGCTTAACAAATGGAATTCATCTTATAATACATAGTAAAGTAGAAACTATGAATTATCTGGTACTTAATAGGAGCTCAATAAACATGTAGTGAATAGATGAGTGAGCACTCTCCATTCTTCTGTATTTCACTAATACCAATAACAGTGTCTACATCCTTTACCCCCTTTCTTCTTGTCCTGAAGAAGTTTTGCTCAATATTCCTCCTTCCAAAGCTAGCGTCCCTGTCACCATTCATGGTTTCTTAATGCCCAAGGAGTCCACACTCCTTATCAGGACACTTCCAGCCCTACTTCCTCTCACCCCCTGTCACAGGGTCTGTTTGCCCTGCATTCACACCTGTCTCTGCCCTTTCTTTTACCTTGACTTTGCAAATTCAGTAAGTATTTAATAGCAATCTCAATGCCCATGAAAACTTCTCCAAACCTTCCAGCCAATGAAACTTATCATTGGATTTGTCAATAATTAGGAGGTTATTGGTAACATAAAAACAATTAGGGACCTTTGGGAAAACAGATTCAGTGCACAGGACAAATTGAAGCAGAATGAAGGGCAAGTTACACAATAATAATAAGACATTATTTACTTTTTCACTCATTCTTTGACAGTAGACAGAGTAGAGTTTTCCAGAGGCTATATGGGATATATATCTCAACAAATTGAATGCATAAGCCAACATGAGAATCCAGCTATCTTTTATTAAACCAAACATTAAAGACACTGGCAAAAATGTAAAACAATGCTCTCTTTTCATTGATTTTTTTTAGGAAAATTATTGTTATTTTTTATAAAAATATGTTATTTGTGTTAACATGTGTTGATTTTATTATTGCTATTTTAAAATTAAGATTTTTTAGAAAAATTTAAAAATTTTTTGGAAAAAATTTACATATTTTTGAAATTTCTCAGTTTTAATTTCTAATACAATATACATCAATAGGTATCATCCACACAAACAAAACAGTTTGGGGTTCTCCATAACTTAGGAAAAAGGGGTCCTGAGGTAAAAAAAAGTTTGAGAAACACTCCATTTCAGGATTGCTAAGCAGAGCTGTAGGCCTGCCTGAATCTGTGTATCACATATTTGAAAAGGAACTGGTTACTCAGTTTTCTTCGACAGCATCTATTGGTCTTGCAGCAAGAGGAGAAACAAAGTTGAGTTAATCCACTGCTGGAGGTGGCAGAGTTGTAGTTGGACTAGGTCAGGCTACCTTGTTCTTCTAGATAAGGAGCATAAGCCTGTCATCTTAATAAATTACTCTTCATATTTTGTAAGAATTAGAAAGATTAAGAGGTTTCTTAATCCTGAACTTCTTTTTTCCTTCACAAATCTTTTTTGAATCATTCTAATCTAGTTAATTATGTACTTAGAGTATTTTTTCTACCTTCTTATTTTTTAGCTCTTATGTTCAGTGACATAAACAAAGACCATCTATTCAACTTCATGGTCTGATCTGTCTCTGATATACCCACTCCTGAGTCACTTCAAATAATGGAGTCTGTTAAATTATGTATTCATTCTCACCAGATTATAAATTTCCATACAGCTTGGATATTAAATTAAGGATTCCTGATGGAGATGGGCTGTTGATAATGATTATGATGACAGTGACATTGATTTATTGATTCATTTAACACATATTTTTTGAGCATTTAGAATGAGACAGACACAGTCCAGACACTGAAGATTCAGCAATGAATAAGAGGCAAAGATCCCTTACTGTTGGTGTTTACTGTCCAGTGGGAAAGACTGGCAAGGGCAAATAACTGAAATAGAAGGTATAATAGATCATAATAAATGCTAGAATGAAAAAAAAATCTTGGTCTACTGCCACACCACCCTGAATGTGCCCGATCTCATCTGATCTCAGAAGCTAAGCAGGGTTGGGCCTGGTTATTACTTGGATGGGAGACCACCTAGGAAGACCAGATGCTATAGGTGTAAAAAAAAAAAAAATCTTGGGAGATGGTAGAAGAATTGGGGTTATGTATGTAAATGCTAGATGGGGTGGCCAGAGGTCTCACAGAAAAGGTGTCATTTGAGTAAAGACCTCAAGGAAGTGGTAACAAGAGAGAAAAGTGATTCAGATAAAAGGAGCCACAAATCCCCAAAGACAGGAAAGTAACTAGTGTATTGATGAACAGCGAGGAGGCCACTGTTGGTGGCTGGAGAAGAAGAGAAGGAGGTAGAGGGAGAGAAAGAGGAAGTAGGGGGCAGGGGAGTAGAGAAAGAAGAAGAGGAGGGAGAGAAGGATGCAAACATGGCCAGCAATAAATAAGCCATAGATATGCCAGCTTCTCCCCTCACATTACCTGCTGTAATTCTTTTTTTTTTAATTGAGATATAATTGACATTCTTTAACCTGGTTTCTCCACCATACAAGGTTCATTCCATTTTTAGCATCTAATGGAAGCAGGAAAATGGAAAAACCTAAAGTTCAACAACAGAGTTTAAATAAATTATGGTATGCTATGTGACCTTGAAAATTCATAGCTCTGCACAACATTTATAACTTAGGAAATGCTTATATCACTAGATAAAAAACATAGGACTCAAAGCTACATAGCTAATTTGTTTAAATGCCTACATATATACATCTTTCCTCCTTCCCAGATAATTATACTGTAGTGTTAAAAGTGCTTACCTCTAGGTGATTGAATTACAAGCATTTTTATTTCTTTTAATTATTTTCTAACTTTTCTACAATAAACATATTACTGTCATAATCAGAAAATGATAACATTTAGAAGTGAATTAAATAATTCAGTCCAGTATCATTTGAATTAATAAAATATTTCAACTCTTTTATTTATTAGGCATCTTCAATATATTAAGGGTGATTTAAAATACTCCGCTGTTAACATTGTTAAGATCTGTATTACAACATGAGTCTATAAGATACTACATTTATTTGAAAATCATATAATTGACTTTATACCATATGCTACATGCTTTAGAACAGAATTAAATTAACAAATTCATCTTGGATGGCATTACTATGATTAATATATTAATTTCCAAAATATTATCTTAAGTAAGTCTGTCTCAAAGATTGTATTATATGTAAAAGACCAAGAACTAGTAGAAAATCAAGACGCACAGTGATAAGTTACTGTCAAATCTCTTGATTATTTTTTTTGACCAAACACCTTTTCTAAAAGACTATAGTGTTTGATACTGCACATGAACCTCTTTAATTATTTCAGTGTATTGATTTTAGAATATACTGAAATGATAAAGCAAAACATATTTTATGTTGTATAACCTCTAACTTCCACAAACCTCAAAAAATAGAACATTACCAGCACCATGGATTCTCTCCCTGTGATCATTTTCAATCCCTGACCTATCTCCCTTCCCAAACTTAACCAATACTCTGACTTCTAACACCATAGTTTAGATTTGTTTGAAGTTTATGAAAACAGAATGGAACATGAATTTTTTATATGTCTTCTTTCATTCAATATTATGAGGCTCATCTATGCTGTTTGTTTTGTGTAGCTGTAACTCAGTTATTTTCATTGCTGTATTGTAATCTCTCATATGAGTATTCCACATTTTAGTTATCCATTCTACTGTTGATAGACATTTGGGTTGTTTCCAGACTGAAACTATCATCATCATCATCATCATCATCATAACATGTTATTACTGTTTTGTGTGCTTAGATAGAAGAATATCTTTTATAGCATGTTAATATTTAGTTAGCCGCCTTGGTCTTAAATTCTGGCTGCACATTAGCATCACCCTGGTGCCTCAGTGCCAGTTCCACAGGTAATTTTACTGAGATGGGGTTAAAACTACTGAGCCAGCTGTTGAAATCCCTAGACAAAAGAAAGAGAAATCTAGTTCAGGGAATTCTGAATGAATTGTTTCCAGAAAGAGGACAATAAAATGCAATGTAAAAATCAAGTTGTGTCCATATTGACTTTTCCTTTATTTACTTCAATATTTAAAGCCAACAGACTACCTATCTGGCTTTATAGCATTGTAATTGGCCTCCATATTATTTTGAAAATTCTCCAAATTCTCAAAGTTACTTTAGATATGTTTTAAAGATACATGTGTCATGATTTGGCATACTCTGGGTGGGAATTAAACTATCAAAAATTTAAACAGATACTGATATGGAGTCCCAGCTCCATAAATATTCAAAAAAGCAAGAGTTAATTTTCTGTGGTCTAGATCACAGCCTGGTACTAAATGAAATCAACTTAATAATTATCATTGCAACTGAAAATTTGGTTGGTATTTTTCATACCCTGATTTTTTAAAACTTTTTTGGAACCATGCCCAGGAGCCATCTTGAGAATATATTTCAGAGAATGAAAAACAAAAATGAACAACATGGCTGTATAAAGTACAGCAACGGATACCATTGAAATATCACAAAACTCTAAAAATATGTTCTTCTAGTTCAATCTCCAATGTGCACCGGTAGATAGGAAAGAACAGAGGCAATTCTTTTGTGATATGTATAGAGTATGTTAAAACTTAACATTGTTTTTATGTAGTCAGGTAGTTGAACACCTTCAGTTTGTAGGGTTAATTGTTTTAAGGTTCCATTTGATCCTGAATAGAACTCCTTCACCAGCCTCCCCTGACTTGATGTGAACTCAACCACTTAACCAAAAATCATTATTTGAACTTTGACCATGTTTCGAGATTCATGAAAGCTTCTGTAGGCATATAAAGACCCCATTCTTGCCTTCAAGGAATTTACAGTCTTTGGAGGTGGGGAAGGCCTATACTCATACAAAGAAAACTAAGATCGTAAGGCCAAGTATGATGTGTCAGAAGAAACCCAGGGAGCTAGGTATTCTGTAAAGACTTCCTGGAAGCAATAAGCATGAACTGAGTCTGAAAGGATGGTCAGACTGCTAATTGTCTGGCAGGAAGGAGGAGGGCATTTCAGACAAGAGCAAAGGTGCAGAGAAAGAAAGGGGCAGATGTTAAGAGGACAATAATCCTGTGAAAAATTTTGTTGGAGCTTGAGATTCTTCTAAAGCAGTAGTTATTAAAGATTTGTGATTGTGACTAAAAGCAGAGCAGATGATATATATACATAACACAACAGTTCCATATTCCTGTATAAGAAGACCTTATTGACAGAAAAGAATTAGGGACAATTAGATACTCAAGATGGTAACAGCTAAGCAACTTGATAGAAGCAAAAACAGTTAAGAAATAAAATTCTAATCAAAATTTCCAAAATATATGTATTAATATCAAAAAACAGCAGCAATTAAAATCCATGACCATCTTAAGTTCACTCTTATGGTGCTGTTAATGCTCTTCCCAGGTGCGCAAGCAGGAAACCTGGAACTCATCTTCCATTCGTTTCTTATCAGCCTCCTACCTGTGATCCATCCAGCATCAGGTGCTCTCAGCTCTGCCTCCACCCTAGATCAAGCCAGCTGGTTTCTCACCACCTTCCAACTGGTGAGATCTTAACCTGCTTAACCTTCATGCCCTTTGCCCATTCTTCCCACTCTGGTCTCAATTCATTCTTTACAGAGCAGCTACAATGTCATCTAAAAATCCTGAATCTCATCAGATCATTCTCCTACTTAAAACACTTCTACATTCCCTATTGCACCCAGGATCACATATAGAATCTGTAACATGAGACCACAAGACCCTGGAGGGTTCCACCATGTCTCTTCTCTAATGCCATCTTTCTTCATGCTCCCCTTCATTAGCTGATTGGGATCCACATTATTCTCCTGGCTCTTCAAACTAGATCCACTTTCTCCAGCCTCCAAGTAGAATGTACTTTGCGTTCATTCTTTTCCTGGCTAGCTCCTATCATAGGTCAAAAATTAAAGGTCATTTCCCCACACAGTCCTACTTTGACCAATCTTCCAATCTAAATTTTGTCCCTCAGATCATTCCTTCTCATAGCTTTTAGTCTTTTATTTCATGGGGTTTATCACAATTTGCAACTATACATATAAATTTGTGTTTGATTAAGGCTTGAAACATCATGAAAATATGGACCATGTGTGTTTGATTCATCATTGTGTACCTGAATCTCACACTCTGATACCTAAGGTTTAGAATAAATATATCTACAAAAAATGAAATGGAGGGAATTCCAACTACCTCTCTGTGTGCATTATTATAATATGGATTCAAATCCTCGATAATCTCTACCATCAAATTTAATAACTCATTTGATTGATTACTTGTAGTCATTCTCAAATCAACAAGGGAAGAGTTACATCCCTCAAGCATAGTAGAAGAAATATTTTGCATTTTGGATAGCCTTAGTCTCATATGGATGCCATTTTGACCTACAAAAAGTCCCACCCTTGAGACACAGTGCATATGAAAGTAATGGGAAGAGGAAATAATAATAAAAACACAGTGTTTATTTATGTCAGGTACCAGGCTTCCTGTCACACCTTTTACAGGAATTATCTGTAATCTTACAACGATCCTGAGCATAGATATTATAGCCCTCATTTACAAATGAGAAAAGTAAATTCTGAGAGATGATCTGCCCACAAACACAGAGCTAGTTGTCAGGAGGAACTGATGGAACAAGATCTTTAAAAATAATCCATAATTTGCACAATATAATCTCTGTGAAATTAGCAAATCATTCTGGAATTTCGACCTCTATTGATACTTCCCATATTGGTTGAAATGACATTTACCAATGCTCATTTTATTTTTCTTAAGAACTGTAATCTCTTAAAAACTTATACTTTGTTTTTAATAATAATATCATTTGGAAATAAATGTTTTCTGATCTCAAATTTGGTTGGAGAGAATTTAAGATTAAAAAGAAAACTAAAATCAAATTAAGATGTTTATAAATAGTATGTATGTAACCGAAATGATAGAAAATAGCCTTTGACTCACATACTTGGGGTATGTATATAGCTCCCTGATATGCAACAGAGAGTCCTTAGGCTGGATGAGCAAATATTTAAACATATGTAAGAGCAATAATTGCTTCTTTGGAAATCCTCAATGCACTAGCATGTACTAAAACCATAAATATTCAAGGAGATGCAGCACTGTTGGGGAGAGAAACCCAACAAGTTGACTTGGCATGAGCAAGAGATGGCTTGGAAGCTCTAAAACTTCAAACTTAGACATTCTAAAAATCCTGGAAGGGAGGTACTGCGGAAAAAACTGGGAGAACTGCCAGCTAATCCTGACATGGGGTACGCAGTTAAATTCCTTTCTTTATGGACCTAAAAGCAAGCTTTTAAACACCACAGACTATTTTAGAGAGAAATGCCACTTTCCTATTAGAGGGAAAGATCTTCCTGTAAGAATTAAGAAAAAGACAACTACTATTTGCAGGAGTTTTAGTTATTTTATTTATTCCATATAACTTTTTGAAGTTAGAATGATTTCTCACTTATAAATGAGGAAACTATTATCCTGAGAGTTTAATTAATTAACCCATAATCACACAACTTGTGATGGGGCTGGGATTTGAACCTATACTTTTTGATTTGGAACACTTTTTTCTCTGATAGTCAACTGTTTAGCCAGGCTCAAAGAAGATTGTTGGGCTTATCATCTAATGGGGAAGACTACAGAATCACTGGATCCTAAGGTTTCAGAACATGAGATTTCAGTATCACATTATATTCATCTTTACATGCCTTACAGTGTGCAATACATCATAGATACTCAATGTGTCTGTAGGATAATGGATGGATAGATGGTTGGATAGAAGGATGGATGGGTAGATAGATAGGTGGATGAATTTTCTATTCTTTGGTTATTCCAATTGCCTGTCTTTTCTATATTCAGAGACTGTTTCCCAGAGTACAGTAGGCAGTAGTCAAGAATGTAATCTTTCCTCTGGGCAAACTCAGGCAAGCAACATGGAAAAAAAAAGTTCTTTAATAATTTGTCACTAATTGTTCTAGCCACTTTTCTGAGAAGTTAAATACATGTGAAGGTTATTATAGTTGTTTCAGTCCCATGAAAATAAGGAGCATCTCACCACCTCAGTTTAAGGAGGTGAGATGTACCTTTTTTGCAGCTGCTTCAGTTCAATGAATGTGGGGAGTACTGAGCCTTTTTATTTTAAGGTACTGCACCTCCCTTTCAGATTTCACCCTTTTTGCAAAGTCCTACATCTTGCTTTAGTTCTGGGAAGCTAGGTCTTTTCTCTTTTTAAATCAATCCCATAAATTCAATTCTTGCCAAGGCCAATCCCAAAATGTCCAACCAATTCTGAAGGTATATAAAGTAAACTTTATATAAGGGTCGCCACTGAGGGTAAAGGACCCTATAATGAAATTCAGTCACTATTTTTTTCCCTAGTCTTTGGTGTTGTCTAACACAGAGTGGGTATGAGTGTTGAAGAAAGGGAATAGGAATTGAGGCCACCATTAGAACAGTTCCATCTTTGTACTGGCCTCAGCTCCCTTGTGGTAAGCAGGGCAGGTGATCTTGAGGATGGACTGGCATCATCATCATCATCATCTCTCTCTCTCTCTAATTTCAACATCTCCTTGCCAACCTTCTTTCACCCAGGAAACTCTGTTTCCTTGCTGGGTATTTCTGTCTGATCTTTGTAGACTTTAGATTATTCTCTCTTGGCCAGGACAGCCTTATTTTCCAGTGTTTTCCAGGAGTACATATATGATTCTGCTCAGGAAGAGCTTGAGAAGGACAATAAATTTCATCTCGAGTCTTTTTTGTTAAAAGGTTCCAAGTAATCAATCTTGAATGGCATATGTAAGTAATAATTTTTCTTAATTATTAAGCAGAAACTGATATTTGCAACCAATATTACAAGTTCATCAATCTCCCAGTTTATTCCAAATGGCCAATTATCAGATAAATTCTTTTTCTAGGTCTGTACCTAGATCTTGTACCACATATATTGAAATAACACTGGGCCCTGTAGTTGGTTGAATAGTGGCCCCAAAATGTTATAGCCAAGCCCTAACCTCCTATATCTATGAATGTGACCTTAGTTGGAAATAGGGTCTTACAGATGTAATTAATTAAGGGTCTTGAGCCAACATCATCCTCGATTTAGGGTGGGACCCAAATCTAATGACTGCTATCCTTATAAGAGTAAGAAAAGGGAGATTTAACACACACACACTGGGAAGAAGAAGATGTGAAGACAAAGGCATCATAACTTGAGTTACACTGCCAAAAGTCAAAGAATGACAAAGGTTTCTGGAAGCCACCAGAATCTAGAAGAGAGGCATAGAACAGACAATTCCTCAGAAAGGACTAACCTTACTGACACTTTGATTTTGGACTTCTGGCCTCTAGAATTGTAAGAGAATAAATGTCTGTTGTTTTGAGTCACCCAGTTTGTGGTAATTTGTGGGAGCAGCCCTAGGAAACAAACACAGGCTCTAAACCTCAGGTGTGAGCACAGGAGTAGGAAATGACTTACAGAAAATATTACTTTGACTAGTGCAAGAACCTATTTTGCCAGAATTTATATGACACTTAAACACAAATAATTTCTATATTAGACAGAAGAATATGTTTAAATTCTAGCAATTTTCTTTGAATTCTCTATGATATTAAAGCAAGAGGGCAGTGAAAAGATCTATGCTCATACCCGTGTTGCATCCAGGATGTCCAAGTAGGCACATGAGGGTTTTATTTGCAGGGAAGGCCCATAAGCCTCATGTGGACAGTGGTTGTGATCTGTGGGGTTCATAACCATCCTATAGATTTAAGGCTCCAAGTAGGTGGAGACCAGAGGCTGTTCTTTATCTCCAGGACAATATCTAAACTGGAGAAGGGACTTGCACCAGGAGAGGAGGGAGTGACAAGGAACAAGCTTAGGCTGCAAAGGGGAACAATGTTGGTGTGCAGCCCAGTTTTGTATGTTCCACCTTATTCTCTGGCCCTTCCCCTTGTGTCAGGTAGAGAGGTGGGCAGCAATGAACTGAAATGCAGGTCAGATGATTGGTTCTGGGCACCAGTGAAAAAGAGACCGTGAGTGCAAGGCTCTGTTTAGGACTAAGGATCAGTGGGAGGCAGGTGGTTGCCCTACTTGGCTTGATGGCTGTCAGAGCAGAGCAAGATGGAGCCCCTTGCTCTATCTTGAAGGATGGCACGAGTGGCCATTTTGGACACTGGCTCAGCAATAGAATGACATCCACGTCTAAAAAGGGTATCATAAGAGTAACCAAGAAAAGGCAAGGGTAAGAGCAATGGTGTAAGCCACATCAGGAAACTCCATGGGCCCCTCAACTGTAAGAGATGATTTGATGATTAAGGCTATAGCTGCTTTAGTTAATGGAAGCTGGAGCAAAAGGCCATTGTTAAATCACAGTGAGATCTGCCTCACATCCATTAGCATGGTTACTATTAATAAAATAAAACACAGAAAATAATGAGTATTGGTGAAGATGTGGAGAAATTGGAACCTTTGTGCACTATTGGTGAGATGTAAAACGATGCAGCCACTGTAGAAAACATATGGCTGTGCGTCAAAAAATTAAAAGTAGAACTACCATATGATCCAGCAATAGTATTTCTGGGAATATATCCAAAAGAATTGAAAGCAAGGTGTTGAAGAGTTATTTGTATACTCATATTCATAGCATTATTCACAAGGGCCAAAAGGTGGAAGCAACCCAAGTATCCATCAGTGGATGAACAAATAAACATATTGTGGTATATAATATAACAGAATATTATCCAGCCATAAAAAGGAAGGAAATTCTCACATATGTTATTACATGCTGATCCTTGAGGACATTATGCTAAGTGAAAAAAAACTAGTCACAAAAAAATACTAATACTGTAAGAATCCACTTACATGAGGTCCCTAGAACAGTCACATTCATAGAGACAGAAAGTAGAATGATGGTGCTTGCCAGGACCTGCAGAAGAGGGGAATGAGGAATTTTTATTTAATGGATGCAGAGTTTCAGTTTTGCAAGATGAAAAGAGTTCTGGAGATGGATGGTGGTAATAGTCACATAACAATGTAAGTTTACTTAATACCACTGAGTTGTACAGTTAAAAATAGAATAGTTAAAATGATGAATATTGTATTGTTGTATTTTACCACAATTAAAACAAAACAGAGCAAAGCCATTACTTCATTCTCTTATTCTACCCTGAATACCAACACACACATACTCCATGTCCCTATCTCCACATGCATACATTTGAGGCTGAGGTTACCTGAAGAAACAGTTCACTTTCTATACCACTAAGCTAAACCTGAAGGTATCTGTTTCTATATGACCGATTCTATTAAATAAATTGTGCTTCGCTATTTAGTGCCTAGTGGGTGTCATAAGCCATCTGGTCAAATAAAAACCTAGAAGTCAATTTGACTCTCAGTATCCTTTGTATCTATCACCCACTGACCAGGTTTTGTTTGTTCTGTTGCCCTGATATATTTAACATCTATCCCTTCTTCTCTATTCACTTAGTTCAAGTCTTCTAGTTGGGTTTGGGAAAAGCCTCCTTCTTTATCTCTCTAACTCTAGTATCTCGCCTCTTAGGCTCATCTTTCCCAGGGCTGTCAGAGAGATCACACAAAAAAGCAAGTCTGATCATGTCCCAGCTCTGAGAACCCTCTGACGATTGTCTGCTCCAGGATGTGCCTTCTGAGACTTGAAAGGTTGAAATGTCCCCCACTATTCTTGGAGCCAGCCCAACTCTGTAGCATCACTTCCTACCTTTTGCCAATTCCTGACTCCTGCTATACCTCTAAAATGTGACCCTCCAACAATATGAACGATCATCTTCTGAACATACTGTCTCATGTCTGTGGTTTTTCACAAGCTTTTCCTGGGTCTGGAAATGCCCTCTTTGCTTGCTAACCTGACAAATTCTAGTTAGCTTTCCAAATTCAGCTAGGATCAGAGCTTTCTCTTCTATCTACATTACTCCCCACCCCACCCTAAATAACCCTAACCTCTCTTCTCTCTCTAATACCTCTTTATTTTAAATATAATTTTATACTGGAAGATGTCACACAACATGAGAATTCTCACTTTTTTTACATGTATCACTTAGTATGTGGTAAATGTTTGCTAAATAAAATTTGTTAAATAATTCAGTCCACTACATTGGTCATAATTATAAGATTTTGACCATAATTATAAAATTAGATTATAATTTTATTAAAATTAAACTGATCATAAATATAATCACTTTATTAAAATTAATTGGTCACAATTATAAAATTTCTGCCCGTCAAAGATACATTCCCAGGAACTAGTCTAGTACCATTTAGTCCTGATTCTTAGCCGATTAAATCAGAATATCAAGATTTGGGGCCTGGCCATCAGTATTTTTAAAAGCTCTCTAATTGGAGAAAAGCGCTTCGAAACCACTGTCAACCAAGTTTAAAAAGCTCTGATCTCACCTATTTATCTATGAGTGGGCAGCAACTTCCAATATCTATCCCAGGAAGATATTCTTTTTAAATTAAATTTTTTTAGATCTCTAAAGACATCATTCTAGTCTTTTTTGCCTTATAGTGTTCCTCTTTAAAATAAATAAAATCGAGTGTTAAACTTGTAGCTGCTGTAATTTATTTTTCAAATAAAAAATTGTTTTTCTAATTTTTAAACAGTTTTTAAGTTTTTTCTGGGTATCTAATCTTTTATCCCCTGTTTGGCATGATGTTCTCTTAATTTACTATGTCTTTGAAAAATATTTCCAGCATTACTATTTCCTAAGAAGTTTGGGGTAGTGACAGAATGAGCTGGCTAGCAGAAAGGTTATTTTTAGCTAAGAGATACTGATCAAAGCTCAACAGCTAGTGGTTAACGCTCAGCTTCTTTTTACTTCCCTGTCACTTTTATATGCTTGTGGGCAAATTGTCTTTAGTAGAGAACATCCCACGTATGAAATGTTTGCTTGGCTACAAATATTTCTTAGCTTCTCAAGCCAAAGTGGAGTCTTAACACCCCTACATACAAAACTTTGAGAGTTCTTTTCAACATTCTTGTGTTTTGTAAAGTGAACAAAGGCATCTGGAGGAGTTCATCTGGAAGGAACAATGATTATGAAAATCACTTGAGAGTGTTTTAAATCTGAAAAACTGCATGTATATCCTAAGTTCTGTCATTAATTAAAAAAAAAAAAAAAAAACCTCTTTTCTACAAATGAAAATCATTTTTATTTAAAATTTCAGGTCAAAAACAGAATTTGCCTTTCGTTTTAAATCACCTCCTAGAGCTCACCTCACCCAACTCACTTACCACCGGGGGCTCTTTCAGTGGCTGAGCCTTACTGGTAGCCAGCATGTGGTGGCAGGCCTCAGGGTACCCTGTGCCTTTTGTTGAGTTGCCCCAGGCCCAGTACTGGTGGTAGCCAGCCTCAGTTCACAGTGTGGTCTCTCCAATGTGCTTCCAGGTCCAGCATAGTCAGTGACCATCTGTGGAATATTTCGTTGCTCCTACCAGGTAGCCTTGGGCAGGTCACAGGCAGATGCTTACTTTGGCCTGCACTAGAGACCTTTCCAAGAGGCAGCAGAACCAACACATCTTGTGGCCAACTGCAGATCACAACAGAACATCACACAACCAGCCACACAAGCAGCCACAACCAAAAGTGGTTTTGGCAGACACCAGAGCTCACTGGGGTGAATCCTGCTCTGTGGGGTTAACTCTGCACAGCAGCTCATACACTGTGGTCATAACCAGTCCTCACAGCCAGTCAGCCTGAGGGTCAATCCCACCCACTGACATGCCAACAGCAATCAAGTCTCAACTACAATGGAGGGAGCATATAATCCACACAAGGGACACACCTGGAGTATCCAGCACAGGTAATCAGGGAGACTGCACCACTGGGCCACACAGGACACCTACTACCTAAGGCCACCAAGCAAAGACTGAGAGAAGTAGCAGATCTATCTGATACATAGAAACAAACACAGAGAGGCAGCAAAAATGAAGAGATAAATAAACATATTTCAAATGAAAGAACAGGACAAAACTCCAGGAAAAAAAAAAAAAAACTCAAAAAATTGAAGCCAAGCAAAACTCCAGAAAAAGAACTTAAAAAAAAAAGAAAGAAAGAAAAAGAAAAACAGAGGCAAACAATCTGCCAGATACAGAATTCAAAACTCTGTACCTCCTAGATACAGAGTTATAAAGATGCTCACTGATCTCAAAGAGAACTTCGACAAAGAGATAGGAAACATAAAAATGGGTATAGAAAACATAAAAATGAAGCAGTCAGAAGTGAAAAATATAAATACTGAAATGAAGACTACACTAGAAGAAATCAATAGTAGACTAGATGAAGGAGTGGATCAAATCAGCAATTTGGAAGACAAGGTAGCAGAAAATATCCAATTGGAAGAGCAAAAAAAAAAAAAATTGAGGATAGTTTAAGGGACCTCTGGGACAACATCAAATGTAACAACATTTCATCATAGAGGTACTAGAAAGAGAGAGGAGAGAGAACAAGGGATTGAAAAACCTATTTGAAGAAATAATGACTAAAAACTACCTTAACCTGGTGAAAGAAATAGACATACAAGTCCAAAAAGTGCAGAGAGTTCCAAACAAGAGGAATCCAAAGAGGCCCACACCAGGATGCCATCATAATAAAGATGCCAAGGTTAAAGATAGAATCTGAAAAGCAGCAAGAGAAATGCAGTTAGTTATCCAAAAATGAGCTCCCATAAAATTGTCATCTGACTTCTCAACAGAACCTTTGCAGGCCAACAGGGATTAGCAGGAAATCTTTAAAATAATGAAAAGCAAGGACCTACAACCCAAGACTACTCTATTTAGCAAGGATATTATTTAAAATTGAAGGAGGGATAAAGAGTTTCCCAGACCAAAAAAAAAAAAGAAAGAAAGAAAGAACAGCAAACAAAGCCCCAAGTGAGTAGGAAAAAAAAAGAAATAATGACAATCAGAGCAGAAATAAACAACATAGAGTTTAAAAACATTACAAAATATCAATGAAACCAAGAGTTGGTCCTTTGAAAAGATAAACAAAATTTATAAAACTTTAACCAGACTCATCAAGGAAATAAGAGAGAGGATTCAAATAAATAAAATCAAAATGAAAGAAGAAAAGTGATAACTGACACCACAGAAATACAAAAGATTATAAGAAAATATTATGAACTGTTATATGCCAACAAATTGGACAATCTGGAAGAAATGGATAAATTCTTAGAAACATACAACTTTCCAAGACTGAATCAAGAAGAAATAGAACATCTGAACAGGCCTATTACTATTGATTAAATTGAATCAGTAATAAAACAAACTCCCAATAAACAATAGTCCTGGACCAGATGGCTTTTCACAAGAATTTTATCAAACATTCAAAGAATTAATATCTATGCTTCTCTGCTATTCCAAAAAATTTAAGAGAAAGAAAGGCCCTCAAGCCTTTCATTTTATGAGGCCAACATTACTCTGACTCCAGACACAAAGACATTACAAATAAAAAATTATAGGTCAATATCACTAATGAATGTAGATGCAAAAATCCTCAATAGAATATTAGCAAACAGAATTTAGCAATACATTAAAATGATTGTACACCGTGATCAAGTGGGATTTATTTCTGGGAGGCAAGTTTGGTTTGATATCTGCAAATCAATTAATGAGATACACCACATAAAGAAAATGAAAAATAAAAATCATGATCATATTGATAGATGCAGATAAAAGCATTTGACAAAATCCAGCATCCGTTTATGATAAAAACTCTCAGCAAAGTGGGAATAGAAGGAACATACCTCAACATAATAAAGGCCATAGATGAAAAATCCACATCTAATATCATACTCAATGGGGAAAAGCCAAAAACATTTCCCTAAGATCAGGAATAAGACAAGGATGTCTACTTTTACTATTTTTATTCAACATGGTATTGGAAGTCCTAGCCACAGGAAACAAATAAGAAAAAGAAATAGAAGGCATACAAATTGGAAAGGAAAAAGTAAAACTGTCATTATTTGCAGATGACATAATACTATATAGAGAGAATCCTAAAGATTCCACCAGAAAACTATAAGAACTGATAAATGAATTTAGTACTTTACTAAGTAGTAAGATATAAAATTAATATTTAGATATCAGCTGTATTTTATACACCAATAATGAACTATCAGAAAGAGAAATTAAGAAAATAGTCCCATTTACAATTATATCAACAAAAAATAAAATACCTATAAATAAATTTAACCAAGGAAGTAAAAGACTTGTACTCAGAAAATTATAAGACATTGAAGAAAGAAATTGAAGAAGATATAAATAAGTGGAAACATATACCCTGCTCATGGATAGGAAGAATTAACATGATTAAAATGTTCATACTACGCAAAGCAATCTATAGATTCAATGCAATCTCTATCAAAATGTCAATGGGATTTTTCACAGAACTAGAACAAATAATCCAAAAATTTATATGGAATCATAGAGACCCCAAATAGTCACAGCAATCTTGAGAGAGAATTAAGTTGGAGTTATCACACTACCAGATATCAAACTATCCTACAAAAACATAGTAATCAAAATGGCATGGTACTGGCATAAAAACAGACATGTAGATCGATGGAACAGATTATAGAGCCCAGAAATAAACCCATGCCTACATGGTCAATTACTCTATGACAAAGGAGACAAAAATATACAATGTGATAAAGACAGTTTATTCAATAAATGGTGTTGGGAAAACTGGACAGATACATGCAAAAACAGACTAGACCACCTTCTTACACCATATATGAGAATTAACTCAAGATGGATTAAAGACTTAACTGTAAGACCAGAAACCATAATACTCCTAGAAGAAAATATAGACTGTAAACTGACATTGCTCTTAGTAACATTTTTTTCTGATCTATCTCCGCGGGCAAGGGAAACAAAATCTAAAATTCTAATTTGAAAAGATACATGAACCCCTATGTTCACTGCAGCGCTATTTACAATAGCCAAAATATGGAAGCAACCTAAGAGCCCATCAATAGTTGATTGGATAAAGAAGTGGTATACATCCCCCACCCCCGCGCGCACACACACACACACACACACACACACACACACACACACACACACATGGAATATTACTCAGCCATAAAAAAATTAAAATCTTAACATTAGATGGATCTAGAGGTTATTATGCCAAGTGAATTAAGTCAGACAGAGAAAGGCAAATACCATATGATTTCGTTTATATATGGAATCTAAAAAAAAAAAAAGACAAAATAAACAAACAAATGAAACAGAAACATTCATAGATACAGAGAGCAAACTGATGGTTGACAGATGGAAAGGGGGTTAGGGGAATGGGTGAAAAAGATGAAAGGATTAAGAAATACAAATTGGTAGTTAAAAAATGGTCATGGAGATCTGAAGTACAGCATATGGAATATAGTCAATAATATAATAACTATGTATGATGTCAGATGAGTACTTGACTTATCAGGGGGATAACTTCGTAAATTATATAAATGTTTAACCACTATGCTGTACACCTGAAACTAATATAAAATAATATTAAATGCCAACTAATTGAAAAATTAAATAAGTAAATGAATAAAATAGTAAAAACAAAACAAAACTATCTCCTAAAGAGCACATGCCTATAACTGAGCAGAAGCACAACAGTATCTCTGATATCTCGTTTGTCCCAGGTGCACACTCACCCATTCGTGCATGATCTTTCTTGCATCAACCCTTTCCTCCATTTCTCCAGTTTCCCCCACATCCCCAAATGTTACCTTCCATTCCTCTGCTGTACCCTTTCCTTCATCCACAGCCAGAACTCATTCTGCCTAGCTATGAGAACCAGTTTAACTAGCTCTCTTCCTTGTATTAGCTTTCTATGGCTAGTGTAACAAATTACCACAAACTTAGTGACTTAAAACAATACAAATGTATTTGCTTACATTACGGGAGTCAGAAGTCTGAAATGACTCTCATGAGGCTAAAATCCAGTGTCAATTGAGCTGTGTGCCTTCTGGAAGCTCCAGGGGGAATCCATATTATTTTTTTTTCTTTCAGTTTCTGGAGACTGCTGGCATTCCTTGGCTCATTGAACCTTTTTCCATCTTCAAAGCCCATTATTCCAACTTCTGCTTCTATCATTCCACCTCCTTCTTTTGCCTTTGACTCTCCCACCTCTTTTCTATAAGAACCTTCGTGATTACATTGGGCATACCCAAATAATCCAGAATAATCTCCTCATCTCAAAATTCTTAATTTAATTATATCAGCAAAGATATTTTTTGACATATAAAGCAAAATATTCACATATTTCCAGGATTAGAATTTGAATGCCTTTGGAAAGGAAGGATTATCTGTCTACTACATGTCCTGAAACATTCTAGCCAAGCACCATTTTGACTATTTCCTCCTTTCACTGCTAAAATACACTGAGTTGAATTGTTTCTCCCACCTCTGCCAAATTCATGTCCACTTTGAACCTCAGAATGTGATCTTTTTTGGAAATAGCGTCTTTGTAGATAAAATTAATTAAATTAAGATAAGGTCACTCTGGATTACAGTGGGCCCTAAGTCCAATATGACTGGTATCTTCATAAGAAGGGGAGGTTTTGACACAGAGACACACAGAGAAGAAGATCATGTGATGATGGAGGTAGAAATTGGAGTGATGATGCTGCAAGCCAAGGAATACTAATTCCTGGCAACCACCAGAAATTAGAAAGAGGCAAAATAGAATTCTTTTCTAGAGGCTTCAGAGGAAACATGGCCTTGCCAATACTTGATTTCAATCTTCTGGCTTCCAGAACTGTGGGAGAATAAATTTCTATCATTTTAACCTCACCAGTTTACGGTACTTTGTTATCGCAACCCTAAAAATCTAATACACAAATGATGGAAAAGAGGCACACTATTTTGTTCATGTGCCAGGTTTTACTAAGACAATTTGACTGACATGTCAGCACATCAAACCCTAAAAACTTTCTTTGGTCCATTTGTAATGTACAAGGACCCTTATGGACTATTGGCTGTGTTCTTGGGGCTTCCCCATTTGAGGACCTCAGACTATCTTCTAGCATACAGGAGGTCAAGAGCAGTCTAGGCCAGGGACTGGCAAACAGTTTCTGTAAAGGGGCAGATAGTAAATATTTTTGGCTTTGCGAACCAGGAGGCAAAATCAAGGTTATTATATAGGTACTTATATAACAAGAAAGAAAACAAATTTCCATACAATTTTTACTGACAAAATTAAAAATATAATGATAATTCAGAATAATTTTTTATAATATAGGTCTATAATGAGAAGAAAAAAATTCTTTTGGGGGTGATAGCATTTGACTTAATCATGGTTCAAATGTAATTGGCCTATCATCCGCATTGATTGGTAATGCTCATCTGTTAATGTTGATCTGTAATGAGATTTTACCTCATTGAGAACTTTAGTTCAAAGATGAATAGTGCATCTTTGAAAATGTCTTTTCATACAAACAAGCACTGCCAAATACCTATATTAATTCATGAGCACATAATTTGAACTGAACATATTGATTGCTTATAAGGCATTTATAATTTTTTCTATTGGTATTTGTCTTTTAGCATATTATTACATTGCAGATTAATCACTTCCAATTGAAGGTTATGTGAAAATTCCTCAATTGCTCAGTTAAATGAATTTTGAAATATGGAAATTTTCTTTTCATTTGCATTGAGGTCCAAAAAATTCTGCTGGAACTGAAGCTTGAACTCAGAAACTGTATCAACTGCAAATTTGCAAGGAAATGAAGATTCCACCTCTTGTTTTACCTTTTGATACTACTGGAAGTATATAAGTCTGCTTGACATTCAAATGACGTTAGTTATAAAAATGGCTATACAGCAGTATTTCTCATATGAGCACTGTTCGGCCTTGTAATTTTAGGTTAGATTCATTAAGAAATATCAAGTGTGCAGGAAAAACTAATTTCAAAAGCCATTCAGTGTTCAATAGCAGTGACTGAAGACAGTTTTTCTAATTAAAACAATTTAATCTTAGCCCCAAGCTCAAAAAAATTGCAATAAAACTTTACTACTGCCATTTAACTGCTGTGTGGCACAAGTCGGGATACTTGCCTTCTTTTTCTAACAAAAATTCATGGAACTGACTATAGTTATGTCCATGAGAGCAAACAAGTTCACCAATGGAACTACTGAATCAGAGATACATGATAGATTCAAATATTTTCTGCACAATACCTACAAATGAATAATCACAGGCTATAAATACCTTACATTTTCTCAAGCTTTGTAAATTTGTCTAACTATAAGCCTTTACTGCTCCACGGATACTTTTACTGCTATCAGTTATAACACATTTTAGCAGATCCCACTTCAGGTTGTACTCAATTAGTTTTCTCCAATTCTTTGAAAATATTCTCACTTGTGGACTATTTATCATGGTTAATTTTTCAGTCACTTCAAACTCATCATTGACTCTGAGAATAAATAACATCAGCTGAGCAGTATCAGGAATACCTGTAGGTTCATCAAGAGCTAAGAAAAAACACATCAAATTATTTCTTTTTTTTTTTTAATTGACTAGTAATGTTGCTCCCAATATCTTCAACTCTCTGAGCAACTTTTCTCACTGAAAGGCTAAAAGTCTCAAACAAGTTTTTTCTTCTAAAACACATTTCTTTGGATGCTGCAATCAGTCAGAATTTAGTTATTTCACCATTGGTAAACAGCTTTCCTTGCTTGGCTAACAAATGAGCTACTCAGAATTTTCTTTGGTTGTAGGCTCATTTTCATTTTTATAAAGAAATTCTGCTATGATGAGAATTCTGTTTTAAGTTTTTCTACATTGCTTTCCTGTGAGTTGGAAATATTGTGATGATTGTTGAGCCTGGTTATGTTGATATATATTGTATTTTTTAGCACAACTATGTCATTGTGTGGTCAGAAAAATTATTTGCCATCAAATTCTATTATAAAATAATCCACACTCCACTATGTCTTTAAAAATATGATATTCAAAGTTCCACTTTTTTCTTTCTTATTTTGACTTAATGCATATTTACTGTAAATTACAATAAATAAAAGATTAGTAGGAGGAGAAAGAAAGAAGAAGAAAGAAGGAAGGAAGAAGTAAAGGAAGGATGTCATCATATAAAATTTGAAATGTTGCTGAATTAAAACTGCCTCACTGCGATTTGTAGTGTGCCAAACATCAGTCCAAAATGACAAGAGTGCCATATACAGTCTATCACAACTACTCAACTCTGCCATTATAGCACATAGACAATATGTAAATGAATGAATATGGCCGGGTTCCAATAAAACATTATTGTAGACAGTGAGATTTGAATTCCATATAACATTCATGTGTTATAAAATCTTTTTTTGCCAGTGATTTATAAATATAAAAGTCATTCTCAACCACAAAAACAGGTGGTATGACAGATGTGGCTGGTGAGTTGTAGCTTGTTGAGTCCTCCTTAGGTCATTAGGTGATCTCCAAAGTTCATGCAGTTTGATAACATAAGATGGCCTTGAGAGAGTAGTCAGTCACTTCCCTTGCAAGAGTGCCTGTATACTACTGTTCACTTAAATATTTCAAAGAAAGGGCTATGAGATTTGTTTTAAAGCAACTTTTTAAAACCATTTTGTCTATTTTTTAACTTTCATTGAATTTATTCCAATTTTGTTTTCTAATTGTTTAATTTTTTGATATGTTAATTTTAGGTCACATTTATTATACACCATATATAATCATGATACATATATTTTTATGTTTACATGCATAGATTATATAAGCCTTGTATAATCAATGTGCGGAGTATATTTATATATCTTTTTTTTTATTAGTTTCAAGTATACAGTACAATGGTTAGAAATTTACATAGTTTATAAAATAATCCTCTTAATTGTTCTTTCTCTCCTCTGGTTTTCCACCTAGCCAATGTACTAATGCTAACTGCATTCCCTATGTCATGCTCCCCATCTTCATGATCATTTATCAACTACTGATTTGTACTTCTTTAACCCTTCACCCCATTCTCCCAGTCCCCCAACAGAAAGCACAGAGTTGGGAGCTATAATGCACTATATTACTTAGGATCCACACAAAGGATGTTTCATTTTTGATCTATTAATGTCCCAAAATATATATCCTATGACAGTCTCAGAGAATTCTCAATCTCAAAGATGACTTAAAATCAAAATTTTGAGAAATATCAGTAGTTGTCATCAGTGGTTGGGAGTGGGAGAGAGGATGGTCACATTGGACAGCATAAGGGAATCTTGTTTGTAAAGGAACTATTGTCTGCTTGACTGTGGTGATGGCTATGTGATTCTTTGCATTTGTCAAAACACAGAGCTCTATACCAAGAGTAAATTGTGCTGCATACAAATTTTAAAAGTCATAAAAATAAAACACAATAGAAACTTTGGTTTCAGTTCCAACATGCAAAGAATTTAGAAGTGATCACTCCCATCCTCACAACAAGATTAAAACTAAAGAAACTGAAAATCAATGACTTTTCTTAGATCCATGAGAAAATTGAGATCACGCGGCAAATTGCCACTCCAAAACTTATAGAGATTGGAGAATACAGACAATCAAGGTTGAAATCAGCATACTAGGAGCAGAAGCCACTGGAGCCAGTAACTGGTAGAAACAATTAAATCGTAATTGATGAATTCGTGGAGGCTGAGTGTGGACTAATTTGAGAGTTAAAACCCTTGGGGGTCCAGTCCTAGGGCAGCCCCGACACTTTCATGAGTTTTACCTCCAGAAGCAGGTTCTAAAGGTGAAGATTAGAGAAAAAAATTCCCCTTATGCTTCTGGCTGAGGGAAAAAAGTAATCATTTTGAACACCCAGAGTTTCTCCATACAAAGTCCTGCCCTCAAGGGAAACTACATTATCAGAGGCTTAGCCAACCTGGTGGGAGGTCAGTTAGATAACCTCAGCCACCTTTAGCCTTCCTGTCTCCCATAAAGTGAGAAAAAAATGCTAAGAGATGCTTCTGAAGATCATAGCTCAGAGACTCATACCGCTAAAAATTTTAGATTTAATTATAAGATTATAGAGTGTTATCCCCCTCCAACATTATACCACCACATCAACAGGGCTCCAGTATAACAATAGTAGATTATAATGGAGAAAAATGCAACACAGAGACTCTATTTAAGAAGGAATTTGGCAGAGGGGAGACTGCAGAGTGAGGGTAGGAGGCCAGTGTTTTTCTGTCCTAACTGAATATTTAGAATTACTGAGAGAGATTAATGGTCCAGAAAGGCTTTAAGCACAAGAGGTAATAATAATTATTGGTGGCTGTTCGGAGGACTGCACTGGATCGCTGTCATTAAAAATTAAGCGTGGCTTTTGAGGAAGATGTGACAACTGCCGGAGAAGCAAGATCATATTAGAATAATTCTAGAAAACATGGCAGAGTGACAGACATCCTCAGGTCTCTCTCCTTGAAACAACAATAAGCTGAACATCTAATTGAACAAAAAACATCCAAATTGCACAGCAGCACATCTGAGTGTGTGGGATCTGCGCATAAGATCTAACACAGGTCAGAACTCCGGGTATCGGGCAGTGGACTGGGACAAATAAAGAAGCTGCCTTTCGCAGCCAGGGGAGCTCCTTGAAGGAAAACGGGGAGAGGAGAAGGTGAGGCAACTTCCCTGATTAGCCCTGCCTGGAAGTGCCAGGACTTTTCTATGCAGCCAGCAGCAGGGCTCAGTTATCAGGGCAGAAAGCAGATAAGCAGGACAGGACCACAGGGAAAATAACAGTTGATTTCTACTGGCCCCATTTGCAAAATTGAGGCTGAGCTGCAGGTCCCAGCTCTCAACCCAGAGGGCCCCTCCGCCCATACCCTCCGAGACTGATCACTGTGGAGGCCCAGGGAAATCTGAGCAAATGTTACTGAAACCGTTGCTAACACTGACGGGGACTGAAACTGAGAGAAGCGAATGTGATTAAAATCTACAAGAAAATAAAAGACTTTAGGCTTTATATAAAGCAGGGATCCAAGAGGCTTAGACGCCCATTATGAAACCAAAAAGAAAGCGCCTTCTTTGCAGCAGGCTAAAGAGAGACCTTTATATAATAAATCTTCTTTCTGGAAAATCCTCTTTCTGGAAAAACAACGGAATACACTGCCATTAATGCTCAGGTGGAGAAATAGTCCATTAAACACCATGAACAACCAAAATAACAAAGCATCTCAGAAAGAGAGAAAAATCTCCATAAAATGAGCTTACAAACATAGAAATATGTGACTTAAGTGACAGAGAATTCAACATGGTACTTCTGAACAAACTCAGTGAGTTCCAAAACAAGTCATATTAACAATTTCAGGAATTGAAAAAAACAGCTAGATGAGCAGAGCAAGGAGATTGAAACCTTCAAAAAGAACCAAATAGATCTTTTGGAGATTAAAACCACACTGCAAGAGTTGAAAAATGAAATAGCAAGCTTGGGAAATAGAGTCAACCAAATGGAGGAAAGGATCAGTGATATCGAAGACAGAAATCTAGAAATAAATCAGAAGGAAAAAGAGAGAAAACAAAGAATGAAAAATAATGAAAAAGAAATACATGAACTAGCTGATACCATCAGGAAAGGAAACATAAGAATAATGGGCATTACTGAAGGCGAGGAAAAGAAACAGGGACTAGAAAGCATTTTCAGACTAATAGTGGACAAGAATTTCCCAAATCTAAGGAATGAGATAGAACTTGGAATTCAAGAAGTCAAGAGAACACCCAATTATCTCAACCCAAAAAGGCTTTCACCAAGACACACTGTATTAAAGTTATCAAAAATTAATGATGAAGATAGAATTCTCAGAGCAGCCAAGGAGAAGAAAACGGTAACGTATAAAGGAAAATCCATTAGATTATCTTCTGACTTCTCAGCACAGACCTTACAAGTCAGAAAGGAATGGAACAAATATTTAAACTATTACGTGAAAGGAACTATCAGCCTAGAATAATGTATCCAGCTAAGCTCTCCTTTAGATATAAAGGAGAAATTAAGACCTTTTCAGACATACAAAAATTGAGAGAATTCTCCACTACAAGTCCTGCACTACAAAAAATTCTGAACTGGGTCAGCTCGCCTAAAACAAAATAACAATAAAATAAAATACATAATTGGGAGTAAAGTGACCGTCAAGCAAATAGAAGCAGAGGAGTGCAACCCTTACTAAAACGGGGCATTATAAGCTTAAACAATAAGAAGAGAATTGCTATAGCAAAATAGTAATGAACGTTCAGCATACATAGAAACAAATTGAGATAACAATGACTGAAAAGGGGAGGATTCAAAGATCCAAATTTGCAAAGGAGTAAAAAGATAAGGCACACACAGAAGAAAATGGATGACTATATATGTATAACTACCTTTTTCGTATTTGTAATGGTAACCACACACCATAGAGTCAGAACTGAATTATATAACATAAAACAAGAAGAATGAGAGGCAAAACCCACAAAAGCCAACCAAAATAAAGAACACAGAAACACAAGGACAAAGAAGCAATGGAAACACCGAGCTACCAGAAAGCAAAAGATAAAATGACTATAAAAAGAACTCATATTTCAATAATCGCCCTAAATGTAAATGAACTGAAGTCACCAATAAAAGGGCATAGAGTTCAGAATGGATCAAAACATGCCTCCATGAGACACATCTTAGCTCCAAAGACAAATATAAACTCAAATTGAAAGGGTGAAAAGCAATATTTCAAGCAAACTGCATTCAGAGAAAAGCAAAAGAAACAGTACTAATATATTGGATGAAATAGACTTCAGAATAAAAAAAGGTAAAGAAAGAGACTGAGGGACACTTCATAATAATAAAAGGAATCATGCACCAAGAAGACATAACACTTATTAATATCTATGCTCCCGATCAGGGAGCCCCAAAATATGTAAAGCAATTACTGACAGAACTAAAGGGAGAAACAGACCAAAACACCATCGTAGTAGGAGACCTACATCCTTAAATGACATATTAGACCAACTGGACATAATTTTAATCTACAGAGCCTTCCATCACAAAACAGCTCCTTATACATTCTTCTCCAGTGCACATGAAACATTCTCAAGAATCGACTACATACTGGGACACAGAAATAGCCTCAACAAATATAAGAGGGTTGAAATCATACCAACCATATTCTCTGATCATAATGCTTTGAAACTAGAGATCAAATGCAAAAAGAAATCAGGAGGAACCACAAATACATGGAGGTTAAAAAACATGCTACTGAAGAATAACAGGGTCAGGGAAGAAATAAAAAGAGAGATCAAGAGATACATAGAAACAAATGATAATGATAGTATAACATATCACAACTTTTGAGACATGTCAAAAGCAGTCGTAAGAGGAAAGTTCATATCATTACAGGCCTATCTCCAAAAACAAGAATGAGCCCAAATAAACAACCAAATGCTTCATCTTGAAAAAACTAGAAAAGGAATAACAAATGAGGCCTAAAGTCAGCAGAAGGAAAGAAATCATCAAAATTAGAGCAGAAATAAATGAAATGGAAAACAAACAAACAAACGAACAAAATGATAGAAAAAATAAATACAATAAAGAGCTGTTTCTTTGAGAAGATTAATAAAATTAACAAACCTCTGAATAGATTCATTAAAGAAAAAAGAGAAAGGACATAAATAAACAAAGTAAGGGATGAAAGAGGGGAAATTATGACTGACATCACAGAAATACAAAGGATTATGCAAAAATACTATGAAAAAGTATAAAACACCAAATTTAATAACCTAGAAGAAATGGACCAGTACTTAGAAAAATACAGTCTTCCTAGACTGAATCAAGAACTGGAAAATCTAAATAGACCCATCAGCAGTATGGAAGTTGAAAGAACCATCAAAAACCTCCTAAAAAGTCAAATTCCAAGACCAGATGGCTTCACCAGTGAATTCT
>NW_006494608.1:7403126-7433469 GCF_000325575.1 Pteropus alecto | reverse complement strand
GGACCTTGGACTTAAAGAGGATTTTATGAATTTGACCTCACAGACAAGGATAGTAAAAGCAAAAATAAATGAATGGGAGTACATCAAACTAAAAAGCTTCTGCTCAGCAAAAGAATTTGTCAACAAGGTAAAGAGACAGCCATCTCAATGGGAAAAAATATTTACAAGCAATGCCTCCGATAAGGGCCAAAATATAGAAAGAACTCATATGACTCAATAACAACAAAAAAACAAACAATCCAATCAAAAAATGAGCAGAGGTCTGAACAGACACTTATTCTTAGAGGACATACAAAAGGCCAACAAATATATGAAAAGATGCTCAACATTGCTAACTATTAGAGAAATGCAAATCAAAACCATAATGAGATATCATCTCACACCTGTTAGAATAGCTATAATCAACAGGACAAATAATAACAAATATTGGAGAGGATGTGCAGAAAAAGGAACCCTCATACATTGCTGATGGGACTGCAAACTGGTACAGCCACTATGGAAAACAGTATGGAGGTTCCTCAAAAAACTAAGAATTGATCTACCATATGAACCAGCAATCCCTCTACTGGGTATTTACCCCAAAGACTTGAAAAACCCGTATCCAAAAAGATATTTGCACACCGATGTTCATAGCAGCATTATTCACAGTGGCCAGGACATAGAAGCAACCAAAGTGTCCTATGATAGATGATTGGCTAAAAAAGCTGTGGTACATACATACAATGGAATATTACTCAGCCATAAGAAGAGATGAAATACTGCCATTTGCAACAACATGGATGGACCTCAAAATAATCATGCTAAGCGAAATAAACTAGACAGAAAAAGTTGAAAATCACATGATATCGCTTATATGTGGGATATAAACCTAAAAGCAACCAATGAACAGGACAAACAGAGACTCAGAGACATGGACAATGAACTAGTGGGTACCAGAGGGTAGGTGGTGGGGGAGGAGGGGATAGTTAAACAGGGTAAAGGGGGGCGAGTATAGGGGGGTATGGGAAGGGTGAAGTGGGTAAAGGGGATCGAATATATGATAGCTGAATGAAACTGGACTTTGGGTGGTAATCACACAATAGAATATACAGATGTCAAATTATAATGTAAACCTGAAAATTATATAATTGTATTAACCAATGTTGTTCCAATTAATTTACTAAAAATTTTTTTAAATAGAAGGAAGTCTTAGGGAAATGCAAAGACAACAAGGGAGAAAAAAAGAAAAAGAAACCGAAGCCTCCAGAATCTATAGCTACAACAAACATTAAACATTGCCTGTCTCCTAACTAGATTAACATAAAACCTCACACTAGAAGCTTGTTTATCACAGTTTCTCTTATCAGTACAGCATGTCTGGCTTTCAAAAAAAATTACAAAGCACACAAGAAGAGCAGAAAAAAAAAATCTATCTAAAAAGACAAAGCAAGTATCAGAACCAGTCTTAGAGATGACACAGATTTTGGAAATTAAACATAGGGAATTTAACTATGATTAATATGTTAAGGGCTCTAATGGGGGGAAAAATAGAACAAGATTCAAGAACAGATAGATAACGTAAGCAGAGAGATGGAAATTCTAAGAAAGAAAAAGTTACCTTACCTATAGAGAAAAAAAGATAAACATTATATAGGGTATCTCTTCAGAAACCTTATAAGCAAGAAGAGAGTAGAGTGAAATATTTAGTGTTAAAAGGATAAAAATCACCAATAAATAATTCTGTATCAGGCAAAATCATCTTTCAAAAATGAAGGAGAAATAAAAACTTTCTCAGACAAACAAAAATGGAAAGAATTTATCATTAGTAGACTTGCTTTACTAGAAATGTTAAAAAAAAGTTCTTTAGAGAGAAGGAAAATGATATAGATCAAAATTTCAGATTTACATAAAGATAAGAAGAGTATTTGATAAGGAATAAAGATAAAATAAAGTCTATTATTTTTCTTATTATTAATTGATCAAATAGATAACCATTTGTTCAAAATAATAGTAGCAGCAACATATTAGGTGATGCTAGCATTTGGATAAGTGAAATAGATGGCAGCAACATTATAAGGGATGGGAAGAGGAATTAAGAATTCTCTGTAATAAGTTACCTGCACTACCTGTGAAGTGATATAATGTTATTTGAAAAGTGGACTTAGATTAGTTGCAAGTGAATACTGCAAACACTAAGAAAATGATTTTTTAAAAAAATTTTAAAAAGTATAATTGATATGCTAAGAGAGGAAAGAAATGGAATAATTTTAACTGCCCAATTAAAATCAGAGAAGGCAGAAAAGGGGAAGATTAAAAAGAAGTTAATTATAAGTACAATAAATAGAAAACAGTTGCAAACATAGTAGATATTAATCCAACTACATCAATAATCACATCAAATATGAATGGTCTAAATACACCAATTAAAAGTCAAAGACTGAGGCATTAAAAAACAAGACCCAACTATATGTTGTCTATAAGAAATTCACTTTAAATATAAAGACACAAATAGATTAAAAGTAAAGGAATGAAGAAAGATATACCATACCATACCACACTAATCAGAATAAATCTAGAGTAATATTAACTTCAGACAAAGCAGACTTCAGAACATGGAGAATTCTGAGGGGCATTATATAATAATAGAGTGGTCAATTCTCTGAGAAGACATAACAATCCCTAACATATATATCAAACAACAAACATCGAAATATTTGAAGAAAGAACTTATAGAACTACAAGGAGCAAGAGAAAAATTTACTATTATAATTGGAGACTTCAACACCCCTTGGTAATTGACACATCCAGAAGATAGAAAATCAGTAAGGATATACAGTTGATCCTTAAACAACACTGGTTTGAACCATGCAGGTCCACTTACACAAGGATTTTTTTTGATAAATATAGTAAATGTATTTTTTCTTTCTTAGGAATTTCTTAATAAAATATTCTTTTTTCTAGCTTAATTTATTGTAAGAATACATCATATAATACATATAACATACAAAATATATGTTAATTAACTATTTATGTTATTGGTAAGTAGGCTATTAGTATTAAGTTTTGGGAGAGTCAAAAGTTATACATAGATTTTCAACTGCTCAGGGGTCAGCACCCCTAATGTCCACATGGTTTAAGGTCGACACTGTAGCTAAACAGCAGCATCAATCAACTGAATCTAATTGATTATTTATAGAACATTTCTTCCAACAATACTTGAATAAACATGTTTCTCAAGTTCACACAGAATATTCATCAAAATATACCACATTCTTGGCTATAAAACACACCTTAAAAATTTAAAAGAATAAAATTTATACAAAGTATGCTCTCAGGCCACACTGGAATTAAACTATAAATGAATTACAAAAAGATAGTTGGAAAAATCTTAAAATATTTGGAGATTAAATGACATAATTCTAAATAACACGTAGGTCAATGATGAAGTCTTGAGAGAAATTTAAAAGTATTTAGAACTAAAGAAATGAAAATACAACCTATTAAAATGTGTGAGATGCAATTAAAGCATTGCTTATGGTGAAATAAAGCACTGAGTGCACATATTAGAAGAGAAGGAAGATCTGAAATTAGTAGCCTAACTTCCATCTTAGGAAACTGAAAGAAGTCCAAAGGAAGACTACAGCAAGAAGAAAAATAATTAAAATTAGAGCATAAATCAATAATATAAAAAACAGGAAATCAATAGACAAAGTTGGTTCCTTAAAAAGAGCGATAAAATTGATAAATCTTTAGCTAGGCTATCCAAAGAAAAAAAGGCACAAATTGTTAATATCAGAAATAAAAAAAGGGTAACCATTACTGATTTGATGAACATCAAAAGGATGGAGAATTTTATGAACTATTCTATGCCCCCAAATTTGATAACTTAGATGAAAATGACCAATTTTTTAAAACACAGGTCCCCAAACCCTATTAGGAATTGGCCAGGCCTCACAGCAGGAAGTGAGCAGTGGGCAAGCAAGCGAAGCTTCATCTGTATTTGCAGCCACTCCCCAGCGCTAGCGTCACTGCCCCAGCTCCACCTCAGATCATCAGGCATTAGATCCTCATAGGAGCACCGATTCCTGGTGTCAAAATGGTTGGGGACTGCTGCTTTAAAAGACACAAACTACTAAACTCACACAGGAGAAGTAGATTATCTAGATAGGTCTATATTTATTAAATAAATTTAACAAATAATTAATAACTTTCCAAAAAAAAAAAAAAAAAAAAGCAATAGGCCCAAATGGTTTCACTGGTGAATCTACCAAATATTTAAAGGTAATTTTCTACAATTTCTTCCTGAAAATAAAAGCCAGTTGAACACTTCTGAACTCACTCTATGAGGCCAGAATTAACAAAGCAGCTAATACAAAATGAGATACAGACCAGTAACTTTCACTTACATAGTTGCAAAAATCCTCAGTTAAAGGTTAGCAAATCAAAATCAACAATGTATAAAAAGAATTATAAACCATGATCAAGTGGAATTTATTGCAGGTATGCAAGGTTGCTTTGACATGTGAAAATCAATTAATGTAGTTCATCACATCAACAGGATAAAGAAAAATCTTACAATCTTAATTTGCAAAGAAGCATTGGCAAAAGTCCAACCTTCATTTATTAAAAAACAAAAAACAAAAAACAAAAAACTATAAAAACCTCTCAGCAAACTAGCAATAGAGGGAGACTTAATCAACTTGATAAAGAAAACTATAAAATAGAAAAACCTATGGCTAACATATTTAATGGTGAAAAACTAGATGCTTTCTGAAATCATACTGAAACCTATTATAAAGAAGCTAGGTAGGTAGAAGATACCCAGAGAAGATCACCATCCCCATAGTATCAAAACAAAAAACACCAATTGGTTCTTCCCCTTTGTGTATCATCACTTCTTAGAGCAGAATCAATAGCCCTTCAAATAAATCATTACCTTCCTTAATCCCTCAAACTATTTCTTTGGACTCTTCAGGCCATAATCCCTTCTTAAAGGATCTTTGTACCTACCTCTAATATTACATATCCACCCAAATTTTTAGTCTTCAAAGTCCACTCCTTCCAAGATGCCCACTTTAACAACTTCTCCATTTATGTTATACTCATTCCCAAGAAAGAATCAGATTCTATGCCTTCCCTATATAAAAACATAATCAACCTTATTCTGAATAAAAACAACTCATAAATAGGATACTTGTTCCTCCTTCCCTATCTCTGCCTCATGGTGCAACATTCTAGAGCCTGTATTAATTGATAAAGATGACGACGTACCAACACACCAAGAACAATTCTATTCTGTTGAAGCTTTTCTGCTTCTGCTCTGGCACTAATTGTTGACAGATTAACAGCTTGTGATCCTATCTTTAACTAGGAGTAAAAAAGGACAACCAATCAAGTATTCAGGATATAAAAATCAAAACTGAATTGTGCCTCACATTGTCAAAGTCACGTGCTATCTCAGAATTTACTCAGAGCTACTCAGAGTTAATAATGTATTACTCACAGGCAAAATTTTACCTGCAAATGGTATTTCTGTCTTTACATTCTGTTGCTTCTCCCCCCTCCGCCACACTGACTTTTATATTGTTGCTTTTTAAATGCAAATCAAGTTGCATAATGGATGATGCTACAAATCTTAAGTTTTTGGCCATTTGTTTAGAAGCAAATTTCACAACCATGGCTGTCTAGACAGCTAAAAATGGCTGAGTGCAGGGAGTTTGTAATTTTCATAAAAGTGAATTGATGGAAACAAGCCTGAAAGCATGACATTGCTGGAACCCCCAGGATAGATAGTCAGCTAGCTGAAGAGTCAGCTTTAGATGGTTCACATGCATGAGCTTCCTAAAAATAGCTTTCATATAGACTTCACATAATAATTTCACATAATAAATGGCAAGGGAAATAAAGCAGAACCACAACAATATGGCAATCTGTGTAGTAAAGAAAAGGCAATGTATAGTTGTAAAAGTTGTATACTTAACAGCTCTTGGGTTGCCGTTCACATTGTACTCCATATAAATCATGCCACCCAGAGCTGTGCAGTGCACAACTACTGCAGCCATAAACAACAAACCTGAAAACATTCCAATGATAGTATATAACAGCAAATGTATGCCAACAAAGAGCACAAATTTTGTCTGAAGTTAAAAGCTTTATAAATTAGATTTATTTAAAAGAAAATATCAGTAAATCAGACTTTATCAAAATTAAAACATTTGCTATGTCAAAGACACTGTTAAAAGAACAAAAAGGCAAGAGGAGACAGAAAATGGCATAGATAATAGAGGCTCTGTTCGTCCCTCTGGCAATCAAATCAAAGTTGTGACAGAAACAAGGAGCAAACAGAAAGGAAAAATCACCTGGAATCAAGATGAACAAGCCATACAACTGGGGAGAAATCTAAGAAATCCTCCTGCAAAGGCAGAAAGTAGGATGAGGCAAGGACGCGAGGCTGCCTGGTCCCGAACAGCTGAGTGTGACAGAGGCTACAGCAGGGACAGTGGCAGGGACAGCGGCAGAGGCAGCCGCTAACACCTCTTAAAGAGGCCATGTCTGTGAGCAGACTTTCACTGTGATGGACTCACTTATCCTGAGCACCAGCACCCAGTCGGCTGCGCAGAGGGCACCAGGGACTTAAAGGGGGACACTAAGTTGTTGAAGTGAGGGCTGAGGTGAGCCTTGCTCTGTATAGAAGTGCCAGAGGCATCCATTGTTCCTCTGTTGAGCCCCCCCAACTCCCAGTGCCAGACTCAGCACAGCCACAGTGGAGATGTCATCAAACTGGGTAACAGAGGCCACTTTGCGAGGATTCCCTGAACCACCACCTCTCCCAACTCCCAGCCCCACCCAAACCACATCTGAGTGTATCCTCGGCAAGTCAGGTACTCCTTGCTGAGCAGCGCCTAGACTCACACTAGTGGCAGCTGGCCTCGGTTTCTGGTGTGGCCTTTGAGGCAACTATAAGCACAGTATCTGTGAATTGCTTGCTGAATCTTAACAGGTGGGCAAAGGCTGGGGCTAAATTTGGCCTTCAGCTGAACCCCTCTCAGGACTGTGCTGCTAGACACCTACAAAGCCACGCTAATAAGACTGGGAGACTTAGGAGATTTGCTGAGTACACAGAAACAGACACAGAAAGGCAGCCAAAATGGAAAGACGAAGAAGCAGAAACCATATGAGAGAACAGAAAAGAGATCCAGATATAATGGAGTCAAGTAATCTAACAGATGCAGAGTTCAAAACATTGATTATAAAGATGCTCAATGAACTTTTGGGAAGTGTAGATGAATTCAATGAGAATTTCAACAAAGAGATAAAAAACATAAAAATGGAAATGGAAATTATAAAAGGGAACCAGTCAGAAATGAAGGACACATTATCTGAGATGATAAGGATATTAAATGAAATAAACAAAATGAATAAAGAAGAGGATCAAATAACCTATATAGAGGATGAAAAAGCCAAGGACACTCAATCAGAATGGCAAGAAAAAAGAGGCCAAGACTATAATAATTTAAGGAGCCTATGGGACACTGTTAAAGGTAAAAATATCCATGTCATAGGGAAAACAAGATGTTGAAGAGCTATTTGAAGAAATAATGATGGAAAACTTCCCTAACCTGGTGAAGGAAATAGACATATAACCCCAGGAAGCTCAGAGAGTCCCAAAAACCAGGAACCCAAAGAGGCCCACACCAAGACATATCATTAAAATGCCAAAGGTTAAAGACAAAGAAAGAATCTTAAAAGCAGCAAGAGAAAAGCAGTTAATTACCCACAGGGGAGCACCCATAAGACTGGCAGCTGATTTCTCGAAAGAAACTATGCAGGACAGAACGGCTTGGCACAAAATATTCGATGTGATGAAAACTCAGGATTTATAACCAAGAATACTTTATTCAGTAAAGCTATCATTTGGAGTTGAAAGACAAGTAAAGAGCTTCCCAGACAAAATAATAAGCTAATAATAAAGAAATGTATCATCACTGAGCCAGTATTACAGGAAATGTTGGAGAGACTTCTTTAAGAAGAAAAAACATATGTCAAAAACAAGAATAAATAATGGTAATAACTACATTCCTATCAACAAGTACCTCAAATGTTAAATAATTAAGTGCTCCAACTAAAAGATAGAGTGGCTGAAAGAATAAGAAAACAAGACCGCTACATATGCTGCCTACAAGAGACTCATTTCAGTTTAAAAGACACACACAGGCTAAAAGTGGGGATGGAAAAAGATATTGCCTTGATGGACCTAGATGGTATTGCACTGAATGAAATGAGTCAGATAGAGAAAGACAAATATCGCATGATTTCACGCATGTGTGGAATCTAAAGAACAAAATCAACAACAACAATAAAAGCGGAAATAAACTCATAGATACAGAGAATATTTAGAGGGATACTAGATCAAAGGGAAGTTGAGGGGGACAAAAAAAGGCAAAGGGATTAAGAGGTACAAATGAATAGCTGCAGAATAGATATGGAGATGTAGAGTTAATAATGTAATAAATATGTAAAGGGGAAGAGGGGTACTAGATTTAGTGGGGTGATCACTTTGCGAGTTATGTGGATCTCTGATCACTATGCTATACAACTGAAACTGGTATATTATTGTATGCCAACTATAATTGAAAAAGAAACTCATTGAATTTTACAATGTAAACACAAGCAACTAATTGTCTATAATATTTCAATAAAGATGAAAAAAATTTTAAAAGAGAACAAAAAGACAAGCTTCAATTTAGGAGAAAACATTTGTAAATCTTATACCTAGCAAAGGTCTCATATCCAGAATGTCATATATTTAAGTACATGAAAAGATGCTCAACATCAATAGGATTTAGGGAAATGCAAATTAAAACTACAACAAGATACTGCTACATACCTATTTAGATGATTTTTTTAAAAAGACAATACCAAATATTTACAAGGATGCAGAGCGACTGCAACTTTCATGCATTGCTTATAGCAATGCAAAATAGTATGCCCACCTTGGAAAATAGTTTGGCAGTTTCTTACATTCACTTATAATCTGAGCTATTAATCCCACTCCTAGAAATTTACTTGAGAGAAATGAAAACTTATGTTCATACAAACCTATACAGAAATGTTTATAGCGGTTCTGTTTATAACTGACAAAAACTAGGACTAACACAAATATCCTTCAGGAGATGAATAATTAAATGAGTCAATATATCCATATAAATGGAATGATATTCAAAAAAAAGAGAATGATTATTGATATTTGACTAACATGGATATATCTTAAAGGCATTATGCTGAATTAAAAAATACCTCAAAAAGTTAAATACAATAAATTTCCTTATATATGATTATAGAAAAGGCAAAGCTATAGGGATGGAGAGGGATGATTGTAGGGATTGGGGCTGGGGATAGGTTGACCACAATATGAGGGAATTCTAGGGGAATGGAACTGTTCTATATTCTGATTGGAGTGGTGTTTTCATGATTCTATACATTTGTTAAAACTCAGACTATACATCAAAAAAAGTTATTTTTGTAGTATGTTAATTAAACAAAAAAAACATTACTTAAAAATCCCAAATTTGTCTTCATCTTTTCTTTTCCTGTCCCTTTCACATCTCCTGGACTATTGCAATTATTTCTAACTGGATTTCCTCCCAGTTACAATCTTTAAATCTGTTTTTTAATGAATTAGTTATGAAACATTTCTACTGTACAAAATGTTTTAAAGTAAAAAAAGTCAGATCTAAAGATCTCTACCTCCTTTAGATTGAAATTTACACCACTCTCTATAGTATCCCCAATGCTGAGACCCAAAGTGAAAATTAAAATGAGCATCCAAAGGAATGTGTTTGTATTATATTACAGACTTACACTACGATTTAGCAAAAATAAAAAAAGTTTAATTACAGTGCTGGAAAAGTTTTTTCTTATACCCAGCTCATTTTGCTCATTTGTTGTTCACTTCCATGTCTCCTGCCCTAACCACTATGCCCACTGCCTCTAGCAGGTGCTAACCTAATCCTAGTTGAATTGAATTTCTAGCTATTTCAGATCAGTAGCTTCTTTGGCCTGTTGCCTCTGTCATAGGGACCTGGAGCAAAACTCGATGAAAGAATTAACATGCTAGGCCTGGCGTGGTAATACTAATAATGTCTGGCAAAGAACAACACCCTCCCAGAGATAGCATCTATTAACCAATTTATTGGCTATTTTGGAAACATGAGCCAGAAAATAGAAGAGAACTTCCCAATGGAATGCTAAAAAAAATTTTACTAACGTAGAAAACAAAAGAATTGTATCCCAACGTTATTACAGGTGTTTCTGGATTGATGAGATGAAACTAAAGCAAGTGATTCCAAAACAAAAAGAAAAAAATTGTAAAATATGCACTGGTATAATTTAGCAGGTAATCAGAGCTGCAGAAAACTGCCTTTATGTGGAAGTAATTAGTATGCCATAGCTGCTTAGAGGAACCACAATAACTGATGCTCAGGTGGCGCTGATCATTCTATCACCCAAAACTAATTAAGGGTCTTAAAAATGAAAAGGGAACCCACACAGGGAGTCAAAGACAGCTGAACAGATGGGGTGGCTCAAGGGCTTAAGTGAAATGGAAGGCCTTCATCTCAAAGTGAACAATTAGCCTGAAAAACCAGGCATACACACATGGCCTCCAGGCCCCCCGGCATGAGTGCTGGGGAATACTGGGAGCAGTGAGATGAACTTGACAATTATTGAGCACTTCCTCTGTGCCAGGCACATTACCTAATAGAAGCGTCCCAATAGAATTGCAGAAGAAGGCATTGAGGCTTAAGGAGGCTTTGTTATCTGCTCAAGGTCACACAGCTAAGAAAGTCATAGAGATGGCTTTTAAACCCAGCCCATGACCTTAATCATGACATGCTATATCTCAGGTATGCAAAATTGAGCTTTGTGACCCTTTTGCTATCTTTGATAACCAATATCACCAGTACAAGTCTTGGCCTATATTCAGAAATATTCTTCTTGCAATGCTCTCTCTCTACCCCAAATCAGAATTTACTTGATTTCAAAACTCTCATCTCTGAGCTAGAAAAACATGAAAAATAAACTTAAAAATAAGTGGTTAATATATTAATATATTACCCCTTGGCCTTAGCAATATATTTATAACTATTGGAAATATAATGTTATAATAAAATATATAGCTCTACTTTTATATATGGAGGCCAAACGCTGGAGAAGTTTTGGTGCCAGCACGTTTTTCTTTAGTCATTCATCCTTACCCCATAAAGAAATATAGTTTTTTCCATGAGTAGTTTTGCTGGTAAGTTTCTTTTAGGTTGCAAGAAACAGAGACCCACTCAAGTTGTCTTAAGTAATGGGGGTTTATTTGAAGGGTGGGTGTGGAAGTAAAAAATACAGGATTCTTAACTACTGGAATAGAACACATAGGAAAAGAGGAACCACAGCAGAGCCAGGCCTCCCAGGCTCTGCAATATAGATCAGAAATCAACAAATGGGTGAGTGAGGTGTTCGTCACCCTCTCATAATCTGCTGATCCATCCTTCAGAGGCAGCTTCTCTCAGTCTTCACTTCTATTATATTTATTTTCATTATAACTCTTTACTTCCTTATGTTTGCTCACTCAAAACTTCTGCTTATTCATGCTAATTTTAGAGACATAGAAAATATAGGAGGTAATATATATATACCGGTATATATATATATACCGAAGGATATATTTATTTATTTATATAAAATATATTTATGTAAAAACATATTTAAATATCTATTTATTAAATATATAAAATATATTATATTAAATGTTATATATTTATTTAAATAATAAGACCTAGTCAGCAAATAGGGCTGGAACAACTAAATACCCACACAGAAAAAAAATTAGCCTCAACATTACCTCATATTATAAACAAAAATTAACTAAAAATGTATCATAGAATTAAATAAAGCTAAAACTATAAAATTTCTACAAAGAAAGCATACAAAATCATTGGGGCAGACAAAGATTCCTTAGGGCACAAAAAATATACACTATATTCATTGGATGTGACAAATGAACTACACTACATTAATGAGAAAAAAGCTGAGTGTAAGGTGTAAGGAACTTTCAGTGCTATTTTTGCAATATTTTTATAAATCTCAAACTGTTCTAGACTAAAACCTTTATGTAAAAAAGCAAGAATAACAAAATTAAAAATAGCTAAGTTGCTAAAATTAAAACTTTTGCTCTTTAAAATACACTATTATAAAAATAGACAAGTTAACAGAAAAATACTTGCAAATCACATATCTGACAAAGGAATTATATACAGTATATATTAAAAAACTCTCAAAAATAATAAAAAAATACCTTCAATTTTAAAAGATTTAAGTAGACATTTTACTAGAGAAGGTATATGGATAGCTTCACATAAATAAATAAAAAATGAGATACCACTGCACCCCTACTAGAATGACTAAAATTTTAAAACAGACTATACCATGAGCTTTGAGGCTGCAGAGCAATTGGAACTCTCATTACTAGTAGGAAAGCAAAGTAGCACTGATGCTTTGAAAAAGTTTGGCAATTTCTTTTTCTTTTTTCAAATTTTTATGTTTTTATTTTTTAATTATAGTTGACATATCATATTAGTTTCAGGTGTATAACACAGTGATTAGACACCTATATAACTTACAAAGTGTTCACCCCAATCGATCCACTACCCACCTGACACCATTCATAGTTATTACAATATTCCTGACTATATTCCCCATGCTATACTCTACATCCCCATGACTACCAATTTGTACCTTTTAATCCCCTCACCCCTTCACACATCTCTCAATCCACTCCCCCAATCTGACAACTATCAAAGTCTTCTCAGTATTTATGAGCTTGTTTCTGTTGTTTGTTTATCCTGTTCTCTGGATTACACATATAAGTGAAATCATACATTTGTCTTTCTCGGTCTGACTTACTCCACTCAGAAAAATATTCTCCAGGTCTATTCATGTTGTTGCAGATGGCAAGATTTCATCCTTTTTTAAGGCTGAGTAATATTCCATTGTATCACTCTTTATCCACTCATCTCTTGATGAACACTCAGGTTGCCTCCATAACTTGGCTATTATAAATAATGTTTTAGTGAGCATGTGGATGCACCCATTCCTTCATAGTAGTGTTTTGAGTTTCTTTGGAAAAACTGCCCAGAAGTGGGATTACTGGATCCTTTGTCTTTTCTTATAGCTTTTGTTTTAAAGTCAGTTTTGTCTGGTATAAGTATTGCTACCCTAGCTTTTTTGTTTGTTTCCATCTTCATAAAATATCTTTTTCATCCCTTCACTTTCAGTGTGTGGATGTCTTCTGATCTAAAGTGAGTCTCTTGTAGGCAGCATATATAAGGGTTTTGTTTTCTTATCCATTCAATCATCCTATCTTTTCCTTGGAGCATTTAATACACTTACATTTAAAGTGATTGTTGATAGATATGTAGTTATTGTCATTTTATTATTCATATATTTGATTTTTTCTTCTTCTTAAAGAAATCCCTTTAACATTTCTTGTACTATTAGTTTAATGGTGATAAACTCCTTTAGCTTTTTCTTGTCTGAGAAACTCTGTATCTGTTCTTTGATTCTAAACGATAGCTTTGCTGGGTAGAGTAATCTTTGTTATAGATCTTTGCTTTTCATCACTTTAAATATTTCATGCTAGTCCTTTCTGGCTTGCAAAGTTTCTGTTGAGAAATAAGTTGACAGTCTTATGGGAGCTCCCTCGTAGGTAAAGAACTGTTTTTCTCTTGCTTTTAAGGTTCTCTCTCTCTCTCTCTCTTTTTTTTTTTAACCTTTGGCATTTAAATTATGATTTGTCTTAGTGTTGGTTTCTTTGAGTTCATCTTGTTTAGGACTCTTTACTTCCTGGGCTTGTATGTCTATTGCCTTCACCGGGTTAGGAAAATTTTCCATTATTATTTCTTCAAATAGGTTATCAATCCCTGTTCTCTCTTCTGGTACCCCTATGGTATGAATGTTGGTACACTTGATGTTGTCCCAGAGGCCCCTTAAACTATTCTCATTTGGGGGGTGGGAATTCTTTTTTCTTGTTGCTGTTCTGATTGGGTATTTTCTGCTACCTTATCTTCAAAATTGCTGATTTGATTCTCTGCTTCATCTAATCTCCTGTTAATTCTCTCTAATGTATTCTTTATTTTAGTTATTGTATTCTTCATTTCTGTTTCTATTTCATGTTTTCTATCTCCATTTTTATGTTTCCTATTTCTTTGTTGAAGTTATCACCGAGATCGTTGAACATCCTTATAAGCACTTTTTGAACTCTGTACCTGGTAGATTGCTTGTCTCCATTTTGTTTGTTCTTTTTCTGGAGTTTTGTTCTATTCTTTCATTTGAGACATGTTTCTTTGTCTCTCCATTTAGGCTGCATCCCTGTGTTTGTTCTTATATTAGGTAAGGCTGCTATGTCTCTCTGTCTTAGTAGAATGCCCTTATGTGGTAGGTGACCTGTAGGGCCTAGTGGCACAGTCTCTCTGGTCACTTGAGCCAGGTGCTCCAGGTGTGTCTCTTGTATGGGTGTATGTATCCTCTTCTTGTAGTTGAGGCTTGCTTGCTGTTTGCATGTCAATGAGAGGGATTGCCCCTCGGGTTGATTTGTTGTGAGAACTGGCTGGTGAGTACAGTGGAGGAGCTGTCATGCAGGAGCTTATCCTACAGAGCAGGATTCACTTTAGCAGGGTTCTGATGCCTGCTCAGTCTGACCATTGGTTATGTTGTCCTTGCATGTGGCCCTAAGTGGTGCTCCAGCTTGATTCAAAGTCAACCATAGGTCACGCTGGCTTTGGGACATCCTGGAAATGATCCCACCATAGGACAAGTTCAGCTGCAGCCTGTGCCCTGCCCAGTGACACCTGGCATGAGCCACCAAACAATCTACAGATGGCCATCACCTGCACTGGGCATGGAGGTGCCTGGGAGAGGCTAAGCCATGAATCAAGTCTGGTTGCTTCTAGTGTCAGGCTTGGGATTGCTTAGCAAGATATATGGGGCATGTTGGACCCTGATACTACTTGTTTGGAGTTTGTGAACCTTGGAGAGATTTTAGGAAAGTCCACAGCCTGAGATAAGACTAGTCATTTGTATGAAAAAGCCACTGGAAGCAAGCAGCTTGGGTGAGCCCACAAGTTGGGTGAGGTGGGGTCTCAGGGAGTCACCAGGGTGGGGTAAAAGATGTTAGCTAGGTTAATAGAGACTCGGAGATGGTGCCCACCTAAGTCTGCATACTGGGTGAGGGGAGAGCTCAACAAAGGAACAATGGTTTCTGCCAGAACTTCCTTCTGGGAGAAAGCTGCCCTCCAACCCTCACTCTGAAGCCAGAAAATTCAGTTCTTCCCCATATATCCCTGGTACCTTTTGAGCTGCTGCCCCAGTACTGAAGCTCAGAGGAAGTCTGTCAGTGAGCAAGTCTGTGGGTAGGCCCTTTAAGAGAAACTCAAAAACTCAAGTCGTCCTCCAGCTCAGCCACAATCCCCACTAGTTTTCACAGCCAGAAGTTGTGGGGACTTCTCTTCCAGGCACTGGAACCCTAACCTGGGGACCCTAATGTGGCGCTGGGACCCCTCACTCCCCTGGAGGGACCTTTGCAGCCAAGATATCCTTCCCGAGTCTCAACTGCCACACATGGGTGTGGGGCCATCCTATTTTGCATCTCTGCCCCACCTACCAGTCTTGAGGTAGCTTCTTTTGTATAGCCTTAGTTATAGGATATCTGTCAGCTTGACTTCAGGTGATTTTCACTGATGGTTGTTCTGTAGGTTTGTTGTTATTTTGATGTGATTGTGAGAGGAGGCCAGCACAGCATTTACCTACTCCACCATCTTGACTGGAATCATGAGTTTGGCAATTTCTTAAACATACACTTACCATATGGCCCCATAATCCTTCTCCTAAGGTGTTTTCCAAGAAAAATAGAAAATATTATGTCCTGTACACAGATGGTTTATGATCATCAGAAACTAGAAAACCCAAATGTCTATGGACCAGTGAATGAACAAATTGTAATATGTTAATAAAATTTGTTTTGTTGTTTTGTAATAAAAAGAGTAAAGTGCTGATACACACAACATAAGTGAATCTCAGAAATGAAAGAAGCCGATTCAAAAGGCAACAAACTGTATAATTCCATTTACCTGACATTCTGGAAAATGCAAAACTATAGTTGCCAGAGAATGGAGTAAAGGGTGAGTACTGACAAAAAAAAAAAGAGGCAAAAGGAAAAATTTAGGAGTGGTAGAAACTATATCTTGATTGTGTTGGTGATCCCATGGCTATACACATTTGTCAAAGCTAATCAAAGTATATACCTGAAAAAGATAATCTTACTGTATGTAAATTATACCTAAAAATATTTTGAAGTATTTGAAAAAAATTAATTTGGAATATATATTACACATACTTTACATAGTACTTCTCTTTTTCATTTAGCTTCGGAGCACTATATGTACTATGAAAATGACTTTAATGACTACAAAAATATTTATTGTGTATATATTGTCACATAATTGTTATCCCATTACTGGACATTGTTTATTTCCAATTTTTTTATATATTTTCTTATACAAACATCTCTGTGCACCAATTTAGTTTTTCATCTTTGATTATGGCATAGAAAAAAATTCTAGATGTGAAATTACACAGCAAGAGAGTATAAGCTGCAGTTTAAGGTTCTGGGTATTTATTGCTAATTTGCTCTCCAGAAAAGGTAGAAACAGCTTACATACCTATCATTATATGAGTGGGTCTACAATAGAAATCTTAAATATAGTTTTTGTTTTTAACATGAAATAATCATACCAAAAAAGACTGGTCTCAAGTATTTGGAGGAGGTAGCACTGAAACTCTCAGATCTAGAACACAGAACTAAACATCAGAAAAAGTCTATGGGGTAATGACAAAATGAACAAGAAAGAGAAAACGAACAGAAAATTTATAGGAAAGAGGACTTTCTGTTAAATTTCCAGGGGTACTTTATAATAAAAGTTTTCTGGAATAATGTTTTCCTCAAGAAGAGGGATTAAAATAATGCAATACATTATTTTAAATAATGAAGAACAATTAGGAAAATACTACATCAGAATCCTATTCACACTTCTATTTTCAAGAGCAATCATTTCAACTAAGAGATTCCTCTCCTTTTAACCATCAGTGCCAATGAATAAGTGTGTTGGAATTTTCATAATCATCTTTCAACATAACAAATTCTTTATTTCACAACAGAATCCTAGGCTCACAATATTCTTTCATGCTCTGTTCACTATATTCAAGACATGGTTTGTGCTAATTGATGACTCTTTTTTACAATAGAAACAGAAAATCATTATTCATTAATTTTCTAATGACTTCCCTATTCAGACATTATCTCTGCTATAACTAAGATTAACACACTGCTGCTCTAACATTTTAATTAAAAAGAGACCAAAGTAGAAGAACAAAACCTAGACAATGTTAAATTCAATTTTAAAATGCCTTCATTGGCAAAGGAATAACATTTCTGAACTTTGGGTTTTGATCATCATTTTAGATCTCTAACTTAAAAGATGGATGATGTCTAAATAGGACCATCTAAAGCCCTCTTTTTTGAATTATTCATGCAAGCATAAATTTTGATTGTGTAGAATTCATGTAGAACTTTAACCTGAATCATGAAACTCTGAAATAGAAAGAACCCTGATTTGCCCAAATTCTCACAGCAGGTTCATAGTTGTGCTGACTGTGAACTCAGCTTTCAGACCTTGCACTCTGTACTCATTCCATCCCATGTTGCTCTCTGCTCCACGTTTGCTGGGATAACTCATTTGACTGTACATTTCAGGTTGCTCCTGCCAGAAAGCTCGATCTGTGAGATGAATTTAAAATCACACCAATGAAGTTTCCATTCCAAAAGTATCTTTAATATTCCACTACATCTTCCAGAATTCAGAGGAGACCAAAGACAACTTCTAAAATTTAAAATATATATATATTTAGAAAAAAAAAATTGTTTAACAATTCATGCCAATTTCTAGATCTAATTTTATTTATTTATTATTATTGTTATTCTTTAGGATTTACTTTTTAAAGGAAAATGATCCATGATTTGCATCATTTAAAATGATTTGAATAGGCAATTAAAATAAATATCACATCCCTCTGCTATGATCCTCTTTCTCTCAGGCGCGCGTACACACACACACACACACACACACACACCACTATTTCCCACAGACCGCGAGGGACTTACTCAAGGTGCCCCAACCCCAGGCCATTGCCAATACACAAAATCTCACTGGCACTCAGGACCAGGCTGCCCAAACATCTTCACTAGGACCAGTGCAGAGCAAAATGCATGGGGGCAGAGTGTTCCTCAGAACCCCTCTCCTAGAATTTCAGTGTCCTCTCTCCTTTCACGTTTCCTTGCCTCTCACCCAACCTGCTGTCTCAGCCCCTTTTCTCAGCTTCAACTGCCTGAGAATCCTACTTTGTGTTTGATTCCTACAGCAAAACACGATGAAAGTCCAAGAAGGGCTAAGCCTCCCTGGAGAAATGGATCGGCACATAAAACTCTGGATAGAGAATCAGACTATGAGGATTCTAATCCCAGCTGTATAACATACTAGCTGACAACTCCAGGCTGAAACAGTAAATTGTGGGGGCTGGGCTGGGTTATTTCCAGAACTGGCTCTAAGTTACACTTTTCAAGGTCCAGGATGGTTGCACTTTAATCAGAATAAAAAGCCCTCAAACATTAGAGTCCATGAGTGATGGAGTCATGTGGTTGCTGCTGCAGAGAGGATACCATGGAAGCACCTCCTCCTTTCAGTGTTCCTGAGGCCTGGCCTGAGGACAGGCAGTGGGGTTCTCAGCCAAGGGTCAAGCTCCATACCCATACTCAGCGGCCCTGCAGCACAATCTGCACTTGTCCCAGGTTTGAGGACTCATCCAACGATTTTGTCTCTTGACCAAATGCTTCTACGAAAAGCCATCCAATATTTGGCAAACTCTTAGGACATACAATTTCGATGAGCCCCTTCTGGTTTGTTTTGTTTTATTTAATCTATCTAGCTCGAGAGTAAACCAGTTTTTAAAAAACATATGTATGATTCACCAAGATAATGGACACATTCAAGAGTCCATTCACTAAAATCATCCATTATCCCCAATGCACTGGATTCCACCCCATGCATAATTAGAGAAAAGAAGCAGGCAGCCAGCTGCCAAATGACAATGCAAAAGCAACACAAGGCTATGGAGTGACGTGCCTGGTATAGTAGCTGCAAGCACAGAACATAAGAATCACCCATAAGCTTATAAGCAACAATGGGCCAAAATTTTACATCTAGAACAGATCTTGCACACAGAGAGCCTCAATAAACTTTTGTTAAATGGCTAAATAAAGCCAGGTGTGGATAAATGAGCTAAAAAGAAAAAAGCAAGCCAAGTCTGGCAGAGGTAAATCGAGCTGTTCTATGGTGTTATGAGAAAAATAAGTGCTTTTATCAATACCAGCCATGGGGTAATCATTATAGGGCAAAAGAATGAGTGAATTCTGTTGATGGTGTTTTCTTCTATAATGCAAAGGGCAACTGATCCACCCTACAACTGTGAAATGTAGAGTAAGTGGATACCATGAGCTGGGGACAAGCAGTGCTGGCACAAAGGAATGCAAAGGCAAACTCTCCACTTTCACTAGAATGTGAACTTATATTTAAAGACCCTCCAGGTGCTTTCTCTTTCGTTTTCACCTCTTCATTTACGCCTACATGCCCTATCTTTATTTCAGTATATATCTGGTTTTGTGCCATTATTCCATTTTATTTTATCAGCTCTATAGTAAAAGCTTGGAATTAAAACTTTACGAAGGTGTTTAGGAGGTAGAAGGGAATTAGAATATACTCAGAACCTAGTCCATGTTGTCATCTTGTAGCAGTCTACAGAGCTGATATCATTATAAACGGGAGATGTTTGCAGTGGGCTGTGCAGGATTCCAACACACAGAGGTTGGCAATTTGGGGGGGTGGGGAGGGGCGAAGGAGGATGGCTTTAAAACTTCATATGACTCCCCATGGTTAGATTTGTGAAATTTGCATTTTTACTTGCTTATAAGCAATTTGAGACAAATGTTATATTAAATACACTTCTCTTTCACCTGCTTGTGGCATTTAGAAGAAGAGGTACATATGATAGATCATGATGGCTTTAGACATAAACCAGATTGTGCCAAGATCATCAAACTACACAAGCCAATCATAGGAGCAAAAGAATTTATGCTTTCGTTCATCAATTCATAAACTTATTCATTTCACAAACATTGAACACCTATGCTGTATACCAAGAAAAATACAAAAGTGAACAAACCAGCGTTCTTAAATTGGTTTATTTTTCCACTTTGAGATTTCACAATCCAATAGTAGCTTCCTCCAGGGGTGAGAAATTTAGTTCACTTCCTTCAAAAATGTTTATAAAGATTAGTGGAGGGAGGGGGATATAACAGATGTGAGTTCAAATCCTAGTTCTGCTACATAGAACTAACCTGTCTAAACTAAGTTTTAGTTTATTCATCTATTAAATGAGAATGATAATGGCTATTTCATAGGATTATTAGTTTTGCTTGAAAGAAAAACAAGCATAAAGTGCATTGAATAATACCTGGTGTATGGGAGGAATTAAATCAGAGTTGGTTTGTTTCCTATATTATCCTATATATTTCTAGCCATTTTGCTATCAGTTTCTACTGGGGGCAAGTCTTGTGCACCTCTGTGCTCCTCCCAATACCTGCAGTTCCCTTTTGCACATACCACTTTTAGTGAATGTGACCTCATTCTCCCAAATAAGTTAGACTGTATATGACATTTTATAAAATACTTTATAAATTATTTTACATTATTACTAATGAAAGCTAACATTTATTGAAGCTAACCAAGTTGCAGGCACTATTCTAAGTGTTTTACTTGTGTTACCTTACTTAATTATAAGAGCTCTTACCTTACATATAAGAGCTCTATGAGGTAGGTGCTCTTTGTACCTGTTTTTACATCTGAGGAAACTGAGGAACAGAGAGATTAAGTAGTTTGCCCAAAAGTCTGCTATTAGTAAGGAAAGAAGGAAACTTGGCTCCAGAGGCCACTCTTAACCATCGCATTATGCTGTCTCTTGCTAAGACACTCTAAGGTACTGATTATTAGGTGGTTTTGGATTGCAACTGAGATCATAAGAGATATCAAAATTTTCAGCCCATTCGTTTGATCAAAAAGTGCTAGAAATCATCAAAAATTTATTACATAGGTTTCTATTATTTATATATATATATACATATATATATTTCCATTACAGATTGCTTCTATTACACATAAAATTGAAATGACACAGCTACTTCTTCTATAAAATTTGGCAGCATGTATTCTGAGTTTGTCTGAACTTCATAAACATAATACATTTATTCACTATTTACTGAGCCAGCACTGTTGTAATGATAAAAAGATGAGAAAGATGAGCCCTGCCAGTGACAAATTCATAGTCCAGGAAGAGAAAAAGAGAGCTCCATAAGGAGGCAATTACAATATAATCAGTGTGAAGAAGTATTGTGAACAAAGAAGGGTGAGATGAGTATCCCACAAGACCCTTTATTTAATTTAAAAAAAAAAAAGTCCTTTTAGAGTTTTAGAAGCATTTCACATGGGTTCTCTTGACTGTACTTCTCACTAATTCCACAACAATTGAGAGCTGAGCCCTGCTGAGCTAAGCCCTTCCAACTTTCCTCTGCCCAACTGGCTTCAAGTAAACTTGAATATGCTGCACTTCTCCAAAGTCTCCCTCTCCTACCACCCAACCTCCAGCCCTCTCAATGCCTGGAATTCTAGAAAAATCCATATATAAGGTGAAATCCAGACAGTTCCTTTCAGAGACAGGGTGTCTAGTATGTTATGGATTATTTCAATAAAATCCTGCCAAGGGCTGGAAAAAGAACTCCAAGAGATGGACTGTGTCTCCTCAAATGCTTGGTTTTATGACAATTTAATTTCACTGGGCTTAGGTTAACAATAGTCAACATTATTCCCAATCTCAGAGCTAGTTTTGTATAAAGGATGGAAAGAAAAAGAATTAATACATAAAAGACGTTTTTTAAAACTCAGCTTTAAAATGGCAAGACAATGAAGAGAAAAAAATGTCTTTTCAGTTCATGTTAAAAGCAGAAGAAAAAAAACTTCTTTGGCTTTGAAGGAAGAAATAATAGCATTAGACAAAGCATACTTTTTAAATATGTTCTATAATTGTATTAGCAGAAATGTTTTTAGAAAAAAAGTTACAAGTTATAGTATTTCTCATAATTCCTAGGAAAAAAATATTGCATTACTTAACTTTTATCTGACTTTATGACTATCTTTCCCTTTATTTTTTCTAAAGCACAGCTTATTCTAATTAATCAAATAGAAAGTTTATCTCTTTTTTCTGATGACAGAAAGGAAATCTAATTTATATACTTCTAGACTTCTTGTTCCCCCTTGCAGTACCTAGTGTGTTTCTTTACATACACATTTGCAGACCAATACAGGAGATATTTTCATTTGAGACCAAAAATAAAAGTCATGGATTTACTTATCTCCCACAGAGAGAATGAACTCTTACCAGAGATAATAAAACATTTGGGTATTGAACTTGTCAGTGCTCTTCCAAATATTCATATTCAATTTAAGAATAAGTTTGATAATTTTGGTCAAGTGTCCAATGGAATAATGCAAAGGAGGTAAAGAAAGCTCTGGAGGAAACGGCATTGAAAGTTAATGAAAAACTGGAGACCAGGATCCAGATCTTTAAAAAACTCTAGATTTATACTGACAAAGACCTTATAGAGATTTGCTACCATGTTATAAATAATGCTCTGAAAATCTAAAAAGGGCTATTACTTTCTAAGGCAAGGTTTCTCAAAGTATAATTTGACCCCTCCCTTACCCCACCACACATCAGAACCACGGAACGCTGAGTAAAGGTACAAATTCCAATGTCCCGCCTCTATATTTTTAGGGAATTCACTATTTACTGGTATTACTGATATTTAGAATATACTCATAAATTTTCTTTTAGGCCCTTCAAAAGGTGGAGCCTCATTTCCCTTGCCTTGAGTGTGGGCTGGACTTCGTGAATCATTTCCAAAGAATAGACTAAGATAAAAATGACAGTATGAGTCAGAAACAGTATAAGAAGTAGATATAACAGATCCAGTAGTGTTATAGTCTGGGGCCACTTAGAGAAGGGGCAATTAGTCATCACAACATGGAACTCCAAACCTACCAAAACTGTCCATTTAATGTGAGAACAGAATAAAGATATTTTCAGACATGCAAAGCCTCAGACATTCGACTCTATTCACTCTTTATTAGAAGTTATCTGAGGATGTACTCCAGCAAAACAGAAAGAGGAAAAGTAAAGAACTCTCCATACTTTCTGGTCAATTTTTCTCTAAACCTTAAACTGTTTAAAAAAAAAGAAAGAAAGAAAAACTTCCAGTAACAAAAGAAAAGGAGGGAGGTAAAGAGGGAGGGAGGTAAAAATCATGGAGAAAATTAAATACATATTGCTAAGTGAAAGAAGTCAATCTGAAAAAGCTATAATATACTTTATGATTCCAACTACATGACATTCTGAAAAAGGAAAAACTATAGAGAAAGTAAAAAGGCCACTGGTTGCCAGGGGTTCAGGGGAGGAGAGGAAGTAATGAGTAGGTGGAGCACAGGGCATTTTTAGGGTAGTAAAACTGTATGATACTGTAATGGTGGTACATGATTTGCATTTGTCAAAACTTATGAAACTGTATAACACAAAGCGTGAACCCTAAGTTTAGTTAGTAATGTGTCTATAATGTCTCACCCATCAATTATAATAAGTGCACCCATATTAATGCAAGATATTAAGAACTGTAGAAAATGAGAGTGAGGAGGACTCTGTATTTTCTGTGCAATTTGTCTCTAAACATAAAACTGCCCTGGAAAAAATAGCCTATTTAAAAAAAAAAAAAAGATTTTAAAAAAGTGTTGCCTCTAGGAAAGGGGTATTTGTGAGTGAGGTAGGGTTTTTTTTTTTTTTATTGTAAGCCCTTAAGTGCTATCTAAGGTGTTTGTTTGTTTGTTTGTTTATTTGTTTGTTTTAACTATGTGTATACATTACTTGGTTTAAAATGTTTTTAATTTTTTAAAAAGCCTATTTACCTACCGGGATGGCTCTGAAAAAGACCAAAGATACCAAGTGTTGGCAAGGGTATGAAGTATCCAGAACTCTCATACATCACTAAAAAAAGTTCATGTAAATTGGTATAACCCCTTGGAGAAACTGGCAGTATCTACCAAAACTGATCCTTTGCATAACATGTGACCCAGCAAATTCACTCCTAGGTAAATACTACCCCTAACACAAACAACAAAAAAAGATCACCAAAGGACACGTTCTCTAATATTCACTAAAGCTTTAATCATAATTGCCCTAAACTGAGATTTACCTAAATGTCCATTAAGAGTTGCAGAAACACTATAGAATATTCACACAATGGAATTCCGTACACCAATGGGAACAAATAAATTATAACTACATGCAATAATATGAATGAATCTCACAAACATTATTCTGAGTGAAATAATCTATGCATATGACATGTAATTCCGTTTATAAAGTCCCCAAACAGGCAAAATTTATCTATGTTGTAAGAAATCAGAACAATTATCGTGGAGGGGAGATGCATTGTAACTGGAAGAAACAGAAGGAGTACTCTGGGGACTGGAAATGTTCCATTTTTTAAATCCAAGTGTTGGTTTCACAAGAATATTGAATTTATGAAATTTTATAAAGCTGCGCTTATAATACTTTTTATATATGTACTTCTAATATGTAAACTATGCTTCAATAATTGTTTTAACCTAGAATTTAGAATCCTAAGTGACACCCTTTTTTCTATGCTCTCCTCTACTAAACGTTTAAAGAACTTGTACTAGTAAAATATCCTAGAAGTGAGATAGATACATATACATTTTTTACAGGTAATTTCAGTACTTGGAAGAATCTCTATGTAACATTTATATGAAAACTTTCAGAAGCAAAAGAAGTCCAATTTTGAGTTCGGTAGAATATTTATTCAGACTTGCTGGGCTAGCCATAGTATTTGACGTTGTGGTTGTTACCTTTCAGTTGGGCTCTGGATATGTTTATCATGTTATAGATTATGGTTTGGGGTGATATTTGCCAAGACAAGTGAGTGATGACAGTAAGTCATCGCTCTTGTGAAATCTGAAATCGAGCTCAGTTTTGAGTTTCTTACTACTGGATAACTTCCACCTAAGAAAATTCTTTTGTGTCAGCTTCAAATATTACAACTTTGGCTTGCTCACCAAGTTAGAATATGTTCTGTTATTCTTTGTGCTAAGAGCTAAATTACAGGCTTTAGACCCAAAATCTAAAAATGAGTGTATCAATGCCTCAAATATGAGGATCATTTTACCTTTAGTAATAATTTTCTGCTGTTTCAAACATAACTATTGTACTCATTTATTTCCTTTAACACAAGAAGTACATACAAACCTCATGCAAATTAATTCTAAAATAGTTTTGTGCATGTAGACTAACATGGTTCTTAAGCAACTCTTACTGAACTTACTACAACTGAAAATTTAGTGTGGAAATTTGCCAAGTTTTTGGGTCAATAACTTTAATACTTTGATAAGTTCTCAGATAGTTTAAAACACCTAACAATACATCTTCAAAATATCTTTTGAAGATAACATGATGGGAAAAAAATGACTGTAAATCTTTAAGAAAGCCTAGAAAAACTCCAACAGTGAAAATTGTCTAATAAATCTTAATCTAACCTTCTGCTGTATAGTTTGTCAGTAGGCTAAAAAAATATAGAGATTTATTTAATTTACTCACAGGTTGAAACCTTCCATTAAATATTTAGCTTTCCCAAACCACACTCTATTCTCAGGATACTAAATTCCCAAAAGACTACTCTCAGCATATATACTTATTCTCAGCACACATGCCTCCAGTTAGTAGCATTTGTTATTTCCTATGCGTTCACCATTAAAATGCCTTTTAATTCTTTCAATAATCGAAAAGCTTCTTTTACCAACCACATTTGACACTTGAGGAAGCGAAGGCACAGAGTTTATGTAACTTTACCTAGAATTCTAACACTTCCAAATGGAGCCGAAATTCCATCCCAGGCGCTGTGATTCACAGCTGTCACACTATGCTGACTCCAATTATTGATAGGAACTCAGGTACAAAGACAAATTCAGGCCACATATTGCTGCGAATCCTGCTCTTGCTAATACTCCAGTTCCACCTTCTAGACTGTAGTGAAAATTCTGGCTCTACTCTTTTGTGGAACAGCCCTTACTGCTGCAACTCATGGGGAGCGCTCTTTCATAATATGAAAAAAACGTGCGCTTTCAACTTTCTATCATCACCACAGGGGCTTGAGGTCAGGACTCAAAACTAAATTTTGATGCATTTTTAAAGTCTTTATTCCTGGCAAACTGGGCTTGGGCTTGGGCATGAAGCACTGTCCTGGAGATTCCCTAGATCATTAAAGAGTTGAGGTAACATAGACTCCCAAGACAGCACAAAACACAATCTCGAGACTTCAAAAAGTTTGAAGTTCACCAAAAAAAGTCAACATTTATCACATTGTAAATTAAAATGCTTTTCAATTCACATGCAAACATAAAATCCCATTTCAAAAACTTTCGACATCATTAGAAAAACCAGACACTGTGTATTCTCTAAAATTTATTTACAGTTAATAAGTTAAAAAGCAAAGTACAACCAGGTTGTAAATCTTAATCATACACACATCAAACTGTCCCAAAAAAAGTTCAGTTCCATTACAAATAATTGCCTTCTAATGCACTTAAGACATAACGGTCTATCAAAAAATATTTTAAACACACCAATAAAGTAAATATTATGCATATTTTCATTAAAAAAAACACCAATTTTAAGAGCGCTGTGGCAATCTTTAAGACAACATAAAACTTTTGAGTTCAAAATTGCTCAGATTTTTTGTATTCAAATTTTTTATTGAAGAGTTTTCAGAAAAATAGTAATATTGTTTGCACATAGCAAATCAATAGGTGTCAGCCACCAGCTTAAGTTACACTTGTCTGATAGGGTACTTGGACAAAATAAATATACACCACAACAGTGACACTTTGCACTATCAACAATGAAGCTTGCCCTCAAGAATCATGACATAACTGGTCTCAGTAAGGAAAAGTAAGTTGCTGGTTGACAAGGAGGATAAAAAATGACATCAGTAATTTCAAAAGGTTATTTGAGGTGCCAGTCACCACATTTAGGCACTCAGGAGTGTAAAACTTAAATAAAAGCACAACAAAACTGATAAACTTCCTCCTAGCTTCCCCCTCTACTTGTGCCATACGATATAAGAAAAGGTAAAAGAATGAAGATCATAGGATTTCTTACAAAAACTATATACAAGCTAAGCTACAGACTCACTTTGGAGGACAGTAAATGGATGCCTCACGATAAAGGCCACCATGCCAAGTTCCTTTTCACATTCTGCCCAAAGTACTCATAAATACTTTCACTTTCCTATTAATTTACTAATCAACTATATGTTGTTTCTTCATATTTTAGAAGTCGTAACATAGGTTTTTCTAAAGAAAACTTGGCAAAAATAAAGATTTTTTTACATCTTATTTCACAAACTGGAAATGGCATGAATTTATTTAGACCAGATAAATAACATTAAATACAGGATGGGCAATCATATTCAAACTGAAATCAGACAGCCCAGATAATTCAAAGAAGCATTTATGTGAGTTCAAGTGCACTAAAGTAACAAGGGATAAGAGGAAAAATGTTAAGAATCTTAGTTACAATAAATGAATGGTATCCATGGTTATGCTTCAGTTTTGTGCTGAGCAAAGTTAACCTCCCAGCTATGTCTAATTTCAAAATCCTATGGGAAACTATCTAGATAAGCTATATGTTGAAATTACATTCTAATATGGCCATTGGATTTATTTTTTAATTACTATAAAACTATATACAATAGTGAAGTGGTACAAATACAAAGCTTTTTCTCAGGTGCTAGTTCGCTTAAAATGTTAACAATTAGAGAGGGTGGGGAAGAAAACCCTATGTATCTAAAATACAATTGGCAATGGAAGTTAATAATCAAAAGAATATATATATAAGCTTCCTAGCACACAGATATAATTTAACAATCTCCATCTTCTAATTATTCACTTTTATTTACTCATGTGACAGTGTTGTAACAATGCATTATCCTTGAGTAGGGAATAAAAGAATATGAGGCTTACTGAAAAATTAGCAGTCATATATGTGTGTGTGTGTATATATATACATGTTTTTTACAAAACAAGAACACTGAAATTAGTCACAAAGCTCCTATAATGGACTATTAAACTTGAAAAAATCATTTCAGAAAGCTATGCTGTTTAAATTCTAAGGACACAAGAGTAAAAATTGCAACTCTCGTTATTTTCCTAAGAAGCTGCCAAGCAGAAGATAAACCTTAATATTGAGGATTACATATGTCAAGTTCCAGCCCAGTATAGATCGTTCCATGGCAGAATACTTTAAGTTGAATAGTGGTACAAAACACCACTACTTGACCCTTGAGCTATTGCAGTAAAATCTGGCTGTGGCACCACTGGCTAAAAACCATTGTCTTGCTGCCACCAATGACCAAAGGCACTTGGATAATCAAGAATTACACACTGGGCCACATGGTATAAACACTATTTTTAAAAAGTGTAAAAGGGCCAGAACTCTTTGTGGATTGCCTGTTCAATTCTTGTGGTCTTCAGCTGTCAAAGACCCGTAACTACAAACATAATAATGAACAGAAATAAGATAAAAAAGGAAAGTCATAGAGCAAAAAAGTCAACTAACTTGTCATGTTGTTTATAAAAGTGATGGATATTAGTCTGGACATATCTTGTTATCCAACAACAAAAATAAAAAGGAAAGAAAAAGAGATCTATTTTGCCCAACCTAACTTCAACCAGTTATTTATACCAAGAAATGCCCCCACCCCTCTGGACCATTTATAGCTGAGGATTCTAATGGGTATTCTGTTTATCATTTGAATCACAAAGTTTACACATGTTCGCTTGTCCTATTCGACTCCCACTTAAAAATAAATCATCCTTGAAGTATTCCTGGATTTATGTAAAACCAGGACGAGGCGGCCAAATCATTTCTAATCGGATTTCATTTACCTCGTTAACCAACACGTTTTTTTTAAATAATGCATTCATTTTTTTAACTCACAAGTCATGTAGTTTCCATGTACTTTAATTTTTATTCAATTTTAAAAAATTAACAAGTCAACTTTTCCTAAACAAAACTTTGAGTTTCTACCATTTTCTTTAGGAGCTCAGTAAATATAAACATTAAATTTCAATGTAAAATCTTTAGAAAGACCTTAAAATAATTAAAAGTTGTATTTTGCTTCTCTTTGTTTGTAATCACTGAGCCCATGAAGTTCAAAGCCAAAAAACCCTTGCACTATTAACAGTCATAAGCTAGAATCTCTTAGAAAATATCCTTGGTCAAAACCCTGGAATCCAGTTAATATTAGGAAACGAGTGGGATCCAGAATACCCTGAGCACAAACTAGCGCAACACCGCAAAACATGTTCGATCTTTCGTCCAGAAAAGAGGGGTGGCAGTCAAAAAGAAAAAGGGGAGCGGGGAGAAGAGGCATAAAAAAAACAAGTGAACTCTGGCGTATTACACAAGCACAAAACCAAATTCCTTTGGAAAAATAATGACTTCTTCGGAGGGCTTCCAGACCAGTGAGGTAGAGTCCAAAAGGGAGAAAACGGATCTGCCCCTACAGTCCTGGAGACGTCTCAATCTGGGGTTAGGAAGAAAAGGGACCTCCTGCGAGTCCAGCGGCGTCCTCCTTCCGCAGACCCGGTGCCGGGAGGCAGCAGAGGGCACACCTGCCCCGGAGTCCCAGACGGCGGCGCCGCATCCCGGAGCGCAGGGCCCGGAACACCATCCGGTGACTTCTTCGCCCATAAAGTGCACTAGGGGACGAGTCCTGTCCGGATCTGTAAACACTCGACTGACACTTGTTCACCCCTCTAGGCGGAAGCCTCGTCCCAGGGTCGGGGGGCCGCGTCTCACGCTCGAGGCACCGGGAAGCGGCGGAGCCTCACCACGGGTTCCAGGTTCACTCGCAGGACTTGGCGCGCCCGGCGTCGCGCCGCTGCCAAGCTGCGCTCTCCCCACACGTCGCCGCCAACGCGGATGGTGGGGAAGGTGGTCAGCGTCGGAGTGGCCGCCCTCCAGATCTCCT